>NC_048576.1:91075085-91180085 GCF_013265735.2 Oncorhynchus mykiss | reverse complement strand
ATCCATCTTCCCATCAATTTTAACCATCTTCCCTGTCCCTGCTGAAGAAAAGCAGGCCCAAACCATGATGCTGCCACCACCATGTTTGACAGTGGGGATGGTGTGTTCAGCTGTGTTGCTTTTACGCCAAACATAACGTTTTGCATTGTTGCCAAAAAGTTCCATTTTGGTTTCATCTGACCAGAGCACCTTCTTCCACATGTTTGGTTTGTCTCCCAGGTGGCTTGTGGCAAACTTTAAACAACACTTTTTATGGATATCTTTAAGAAATGTCTTTCTTCTTGCCACTCTTCCATAAAGGCCAGATTTGTGCAATATACGACTGATTGTTGTCCTATGGACAGTGTCTCCCACCTCAGCTGTAGATCTCTGCAGTTCATACAGAGTGATCATGGGCTTCTTGGCTGCATCTCTGATCAGTCTTCTCCTTGTATGAGCTGAAAGTTTAGAGGGACGGCCAGGTCTTGGTAGATTTGCAGTGGTCTGATACTCCTTCCATTTCAATATTATCGCTTGCACAGTGCTCCTTGGGATGTTTAAAGCATGGGAAATCTTTTTGTATCCAAATCCGGCTTTAAACTTCTTCACAATAGTATCTCGGACCTGCCTGGTGTGTTCCTTGTTCTTCATGATGCTCTCTGCGCTTTTAACGGACCTCTGAGACTATCACAGTGCAGGTGCATTTATACGGAGACTTGATTACACACAGGTGGATTGTATTTATCATCATTAGTCATTTAGGTCAACATTGGATCTTTCAGAGATCCTCACTGAACTTCTGGAGAGAGTTTGCTGCACTGAAAGTAAAGGGGCTGAATAATTTTGCACGCCCAATTTTTCAGTTTTTGATTTGTTAAAAAAGTTTGAAATATCCAATAAATGTCGTTCCACTTCATGATTGTGTCCCGCTTGTGGTTGATTCTTCACAAAAAAATACAGTTTTATATCTTTATGTTTGAAGCCTGAAATGTGGCAAAAGGTTGCAAAGTTCAAGGGGGCCGAATACTTTCGCAAGGCACTGTATTTCTGTTGGATATCTAGGCCTATAAGGTGACTGTCCCCTTGCACAACTGATAGCCATACAGCAGGCTGGCTAGACGTTTAGAATACTGTATGTGGTCATAACAATTGTTGCAATCAGGTGATATTTTTAAGCAAAAATATAAATGAATTCTTCAGTCTGTTTGTGTATGTTGGAATGCTCTCACACCACATGCACGGAGATTAGCACTTTGTATTAAACCCAGTACGATGGCTTGGTAGTCATATACATGTAGAGAAAAGCAAAGAGATTCTGTAGAGTCCCATGCAGGCCAGACGCACCTATTCCCAGTAGAACGACCAGGCAGAAGAAGACAACGTAGAGTCCCATGCAGGCCAGACTCACCCATTCCTTGTAGAACGACCAGGCAGAAGAAGACAACGTAGAGTCCCATGCAGGCCAGTCGCACCTATTCCCAGTAGAACGACCAGGCAGAATAAGACAACGTAGAGTCCCATGCAGGCCAGTCGCACCTATTCCCAGTAGAACGACCAGGCAGAAGAAGAAGCTATAGAGCCACGCGGGGGGAAGGAGAAATGTACAAGAACAACCACGACCATGTCACTGATGATTTTTCAGGGAAGCGACAAAAAAAACCACACAATCTGACGACAAGTCTTCAGGAATGGCTTTCAGATCAGAGGCTGAAAAAGTATCTTTCCTGCCCACTTCTCTGGCGATCCAAGACTCCGGGAGAACTGGGGTCTGAAGGTGGAAGGGAAGCGGCGGAGGAGCAGGTGGGTTTCTGGTTCCCACTCTCCCCAATGTTTAAGTGTTGACTTTCACCTTGCAATCTGCCTCCATTTCCCACAGTCCTACTTACTGCGTACAACAAGAAAGATTGATGACCTTAGGGAGCGGACATCAATTTCAATGGCTAAAGCAGCCAGCCAGCTTGCAACTCTTGGACGGTGCAGGGATTAAATCAAACTGAAAGGTAGTAGTAGTCGTAAATGCTTGGTTACTTCTCCTCATAAGACTCTCGGAGATAGATGTATTGACAGAGGCAGGTGTTTGCTGCTGCATGTACAGCATGTTTACTGTGTGTGTTCAATAGGCTGTTGCTGAAGGAAAAGTTCTTAGTGAAAGGTTTTAGTTAATGGTTCAACTTCACTGGGAGGTCACTACATAGCCACAGAGGACAAGGATCTGTTGGGAGCAACTACAGGAACTTGTAAGGTTACCCTTAAGGCAGAGCTGGTCCACAAGCAGAGTGCCAACCTTCCGCTAGTGTGCATCTCCCTCACTCGGACCAGACATGGGCCTTGTGCTGTGATGCACTGAGCCCAATATGCCACTAAACAACCAGTTCTGACCGGCAGTTGTCTGATTTCTGGGAGATGATTTGTGCTGGAGACAGCGCCCACGTCATTGTTTTATTGGTGCATTGATCCTAGTAGAATACAAGGATATTATTCAGTACAGCCCAATGATTACTTTAGATACTTTACATACTCATACATTTACATGGAAGATAACAACAAGCAGCCAGGTGTGTTAACCGATGGAAATGTGCAGGCAGAGTGGGAAACGATGAACTGCAGGCGAAGAACAGTGAAAATAAATGTAACTTCCTCATTTGAGAGTTAACTAGGCAAATATTTGTCAGTTAACATTGAGAAAATAAGATACATTTGCAGATGTCCTATTTTTTTATCTAAATCAACAAGCAGAAGTGATGAAAACAGACAACAACCCTGCACACCTGTTGCTCATTCCAACCACCTTCATTTGTGTATTCAAATAACTCAAAAATACCGTAGCTGCATGCAATGCAATACATTTAGCAGAATGCCAAGCATCTACCTGTCTTTGAGATGTTGCAATTGTTCATTCACTGATAACAAAAGTTGCCCTCAATGACATGACCCTGTCTTGACACGTACAGTGCCTTCGGAAAGTATTCTGACCCCTTGACTTTTTTTCACGTTTAGTTACGTTACAGCCTTATTCTACAATTGATTGAATTGTTTTATTCCCTCATCAATCTACACAATACCCCATAATGACAAAGCAAAAAACAGGTTTTTAGAAATGTTTGCTAATTTATAGAGAAAACCCCCCTCCGAAAAAATGGCATTTACTTAATTATTCAGACCCTTTACTCAGAACTTTGTTGAAGCACCTTTGGCAGCGATTACAGCCTCAAGTCTTCTTGGGTATGACGCTACAAGCTTGGAAAACCTGTATTTGTGGAGTTTCTCCCATTCTTCTCTGCAGATTCTCTCAAGCTCTGTCAGGTTGGATGGGGAGCGTTGATGCACAGCTATTTTCAGGTGTCTTCAGATATATTAGATCAATTTCATGTCCGGGCTCTCGCTGGGCCACTCAAGGACATTCAGTGACTTGTCCCGAATCTACTCGTGCGTTTTCTTGGCTGTGTGCTTAGGGTCGTTGATCTGTTGGAAGGTGAACCTTCGCTCCAGTCTGAGGTCCTGAGAGCTCTGGAGCAGGTTTTCATCAAGGATCGCTCTGTACTTTTACACTCTGTTCATCTTACCCTCAATCCTGACTAGTCTCCCAGTCCCTGTAGCTGAAAAACATCCCCACAGCATGATGCTGCCACCACCATGCTTCACCGTAGGGACGGTGCCAGGTTTCCTCCAGACGTGACACTTGCTATTCAAACCAAATAGTTCAATCTTGGTTTTATCAGACCAGAGAATCTTGTTTCTCATGGCCACTCTACCATAAAGCCCTGATAGGAATAGTCTTGGTGGTTCCAAACATCTTCCATTTAAGATTAATGGAGGGCTCTGTATTCTTGTGGACCTTCAATGCTGCAGACATTTTTATGTATGACACAATCCTGTCTCGGAACTCTACGGACAATTCCTTCAACTTCATAGCTTGGTTTTTACTGTGACATGCACTGTCAACTGCGGGACCTTTTATAGACAGTTGTGTACCTTTCATGTCCAATCAATTGAATTTACCACAGGTGGACTCCAATCAATTTGTAGGAACATCTCAAGGATGATCAATGGGAACAGGATGCACCTGATCTCAATTTCCAGTGTCAGAGCAAAGGGTCTGAATACCTATGTAAATAATGTATTTCTGTTTTGTTTTTCTGAAAACCTGTTTTCGCTTTGTCATTATGGGGATTTATGTGTAGATTGCTGAGGATTTCATAAAAAAAAAAATCAAGTTTAGAATAAGGCTGTAACGTAACAACCTTTGGGAAAAGTCAAGGGTTCTGAATACTTTCTGAAGGCACTGTAAATGTTGATAGTATCTAAGATACTATGTCTCATAATCAATATTATATAACAGGCTTAAGCTTAACGAGTTGGTAACATAGCAACCAGACATGATAAACAGCCATAATATATTACACTTATCAATCACGACTCTCGAGTTAGTGATTATGTATCAGTTAATTGCAACGGACAACGTAATTATATTTATGGTAATGCCAGCTGCAGGGATGGGGATCGCTTATGGTTTCTATTGTCACAATATAGTAGTAACCGCGGAGCTATCAACATGTCATTTGTAATGCTAACAACACCACAGATTATATACTTTGTATTGGTAACAAAACCACAGATGATGTTTGCCCTTGTATAATATAAAAGAACCACAGAACCACGTATCTGTCCACCTCAGTGTTTAGTACATGAGGCTACAGATACAATACCACAGATGATATCACATTCAGAAACACAAATGCTTTGCAAATGACAAAAGCATTGGAGCAGAGCCCCGGGGAAGCAGTGAAGCCACGTTACTTCTGCACTGACGTTGTGCAGAAAACATTTAGCTTGTGAAGGTGCAGGCAGAAAGCAGCGATAGAATAGTGATTCTTCTAAATCTACCAGTGCATGATGGTTATGTGTACATTTAGCCTGTGTCATAGGTTGGGTTGGGCCGGTGGGTGGTGATAGTTAATTGTGCAGCTAGCCTCAGACAGGATGATGGGAGACAGAGGCAGAGGCAGAGGCAGAGGCAGAGGCAGAGGCAGAGGCAGAGGCAGAGGCAGCGAGTGAGTGAGTGAGTGAGTGAGTGAGTGAGTGAGTGAGAGTGTGTGTGTGTGTCAGTGAAGTGAGTGTGTCAGTGGAGTGAGTGGAGTGGAGTGGAGTGGAGTCTGTCAGTGGAGTGGAGTGGAGTGAGTGTGTCAGTGGAGTGAGTGTGTCAGTGGAGTGAGTGGAGTGGAGTGGAGTGGAGTGGAGTGTGTCAGTGGAGTGGAGTGGAGTGGAGTGGAGTGAGTGTGTCAGTGGAGTGAGTGTGTCAGTGAGTGAGTGAGTGAGTGAGTGAGTGAGAGTGTGTGTGTGTGTCAGTGAAGTGAGTGTGTCAGTGGAGTGAGTGGAGTGGAGTGGAGTGGAGTCTGTCAGTGGAGTGGAGTGGAGTGAGTGTGTCAGTGGAGTGAGTGTGTCAGTGGAGTGAGTGGAGTGGAGTGAAGTGGAGTGTGTCAGTGGAGTGGAGTGGAGTGGAGTGAGTGTGTCAGTGGAGTGAGTGTGTCAGTGGAGTGAGTGGAGTGGAGTGGAGTGAGTGTGTCAGTGGAGTGAGTGTGTCAGTGGAGTGGAGTGGAGTGGAGTGTGTCAGTGGAGTGGAGTGGAGTGTGTCAGTGGAGTGGAGTGGAGTGGAGTGTGTCAGTGGAGTGGAGTGGAGTGTGTCAGTGGAGTGTGTCAGTGGAGTGGAGTGGAGTGGAGTGGAGTGAAGTGGAGTGGAGTGAGTGTGTCAGTGGAGTGGAGTGGAGTGAGTGTGTCAGTGGAGTGGAGTGAGTGTGTCAGTGGAGTGAGTGTGTCAGTGGAGTGGAGTGGAGTGAGTGTGTCAGTGGAGTGGAGTGGAGTGAGTGTGTCAGTGGAGTGGAGTGGAGTGAGTGTGTCAGTGGAGTGGAGTGGAGTGAGTGTGTCAGTGGAGTGGAGTGGAGTGGAGTGAGTGTGTCAGTGGAGTGGAGTGAGTGGAGTGGACTGAGTGTGTCAGTGGAGTGGAGTGAGTGGACAGGCCTGGTCTGGAATGTGTCTTTTCGATCACTGGATTATGGTTTCATCATTAGATTTGGTTGGACTGATCTCCCTGCCCCCACCCTCTGATACTAGGGCCAGTCTCTCTGATCCTAGGATCCCTCTCTGATCATAGGGCCCATCACTCTCTGATTCTAGGGGACCCTCTCTAATCCCCATCCATATTCCCCTGTGGGAAAATAACCCATAACCCTAACCCATAACCCTAATCCTAACCCTGTCATACTCACAGGATGTTCAGATCGTATTGCCTCTACCCTCCACCCCTCTGCCCTCCACCCCTCTGCCCTCCACCCCTCTACCCTCCACCCTGTGCCCTCCACCCCTCTGCCCTCCACCCCTCTGCCCTCCACCCCTCTACCCTCCACCCTGTGCCCTCCACCCCTCTGCCCTCCACCCCTCTGCCCTCCACCCCTCTGCCCTCCACCCCTCTGCCCTCCACCCCTCTACCCTCCACCCCTCTACCCTCCACCCCTCTACCCTCCACCCCTCTGCCCTCCACCCCTCTACCCTCCACCCCTCTGCCCTCCACCCCTCTACCCTCCACCCCTCTGCCCTCCACCCCTCGACCCTCCACCCCTCTACCCTCCACCCCTCTGCCCTCCACCCCTCTACCCTCCACCCTCTGCCCTCCACTGATCGCCTCAGATTAAACAAACCTAATATCGTACACTGGCTCTGTAAGAGTGAATATAGGTTTCTTCCCAAGAGGGTGGCTGTAGTGGATGTTTTCAAACATTCGGGGGGGACATTTTACATAAGCAAATGGCATTGAGAAACTCGCAATTGCATGTCATGCACTGTGCAGTTTACTAATGTCTGGTTGAATTACTGCCACCTCATAATGCACATTGTCTGAAAAAAGTTACAAATGGAATCGTGCTACAGATTAAAATGACTTTTATGGTTGTTTTTCAGATATCTTACGAAATTGTTAATGATTTCGTAAGCTCATCAGGTATGTAGTGATTCTTTGTTATGGTGGTTAAATCTGCTTTGTTTTGGTTTTACACAAGGTCAAGGATCAATAAATTGCAGGTAAACCAAAGAGTACCTTTAGACAGAAACTACCATCAAAGGAAAGTGTTATTTTACAAGATTGTTGCTATAGTGAAACTCACGCCCTTTGACATAGTGAAGAAATCAATAATGTATTTATGAGGTGCATCCCATGGCACAAGACTGATTGACTGGTGACCTCAATAAGAGACGTGCCAGAGAACGGGCAGTTGTGAGGATGTGCCAACTTAAAGGTTTGCTGCACTGCACTGTAACCACTCAGAATCTTCTAAGAACTGCTTCGCTCCCATTGGCTATTTTATCATGGCTCCTCCCCTTCTCCCCACATTGAAATATGTTAGCGATTCACTTCATTTGTCTCCTGGAAGCTCATTGGCTGCCGGGGAACACCTGTTGATGAAGAGAAGGCAGTGTTGCTATGCTGACAATGTTTTTTTATGAGACGTCCACAGACTGCCGGTGTGGAAACCTTGCCTACGTCCCAAATGGCACCCTTTCCCTATATAGTGCACTACTTTTGACCAGAGTCCTATGGGACCTGGCCAAAAGTAGTGCACTACATAGGGAATAGGATGCCATATGGGACTCAGAGAGAGTCTGATGTAGTAATAACCCTGGCTAGACTGATAATGACCTGATTAAGGAAGAAAGACCTGAGGAAAGTAGAACAGATCTCTCAGACGATGACGCTCCAACGGGATGTGGTTAACGTTACGCTGTACCTGTCTTGTCTTTCCTCAGCCGTGCAGCAACGCCTGTTCCTTGGCAAAATAGTCAAATAGCTGAGAATGTAGTGGTCAGTCAGTCCATGCTTAGCATTTTCACAGGTGCTGACCAATGTTGATAATTCAAACCAACGGTGACCACAGTACACCCTCGGGGTTCATCTCACAGCTAGTGTTGATCAGCATTTTAGAGGACACAGTACACCCTCGGGGTTCATCTCACAGCTAGCGTTGATCAGCATTTTAGAGGACACAGTACACCCTCGGGGTTCATCTCACAGCTAGCGTTGATCAGCATTTTAGAGGACACAGTACACCCTCGGGGTTCATCTCACAGCTAGTGTTGATCAGCATTTTAGAGGACACAGTACACCCTCGGGGTTCATCTCACAGCTAGTGTTGATCAGCATTTTAGAGGACACAGTACACCCTCGGGGTTCATCTCACAGCTATCGTTGATCAGCATTTTAGAGGACACAGTACACCCTCGGGGTTCATCTCACAGCTAGTGTTGATCAGCATTTTAGCGGACACAGTACATCTCCCTAGAAATACGATCAGAATGTTGACAGTAAAATGTGACAGTATTAGTTATACGTTACTATAATGAGTCTGACACTACATACAACATGGATTGGGAAGCCAAACGTTGTGAAAGACTCAGTAGTTAGTTTCGTTCCATTCTAACCGGTCCCTAACCCTCACCATGCTATGTGACATAAGTCAAACGTTGCCATGTGAAAGACTCAGTAGTTAGTTTCCTTCCATTCTAACCGGTCCCTAACCCTCACCATGCTAAGTGACATAAGTCAAATGTCAGCTGTAGCATATAACTACAGTGGTGAAATGACACTATTTTGACATGCTCCTATTTGGACATTTTATTGAGCTCCTTTGACGAATGTGAAATGTTTCATCTCTCTTCCATGTATCTTTTTACTGTAGAGTTGCATTGAGTAGGCCTACAGTACAGTACTTTACTGTAGAGTTGCATTGACAGTGTGATGGAAAACCCGGAGCCCTGGCTGACTCCTCCCATGCACCAGTCTTTCAGGAGATAACAACAGTACACCCACACTGAGTAGTCCTACAGTATGACTGAGACAGGACCCGGCATTCCTGTTGTCTGCTCCAGTCACAGCCACTGTCTGACAACACAGCAGTGAGACTCATTAAACAAACCGCAAGAGCACTCACTACTGATAACCTCTGTTTATTCATTCACATGGACTTCAGACAGCTTTTGTTGTCCGCCGTCTGTCCGCCACAACCACATACATACCACACATTGCTGAGTGAGGAGAGTCTGATGACAACAGAACGATACAGTAGGTATAGATGCTCGGGAGATTTATGGTTGTTTAAGTCACCGCTCAGCCAAACAAAAGGGAATCATTGAGTATAGCTGCAAATGGGATTTTCCCCTATGTGACCTTCAAAAGAGACATATAAGTAGTACATAAACCTAGGTGACATAAAACTACAAAGGTTAAATGTCACTATTTTGGCATATTCTAATGAGAAACAGGTAATGCTGTACTGTACAGTTTGTGGTTTAGTTTTGAAAGGTAGGTTAAGACCAGATCTAAGGTGGAATTAGTATTGTTTCCTGTGCTCTGCACTCTACTCACAGTAGGGTCCAGGCCTGTTCTGATTTCACCAGTAGCCCAGGACTCTAGTCCACTAGAGGCCTGTTCTGATTTCACCAGTAGCCCAGGACTCTAGTCCACTAGAGGCCTGTTCTGATTTCACCAGTAGCCCAGGACTCGAGTCCACTAGAGAACTGTTCTGATTTCACCAGTAGCCCAGAACTCTAGTCCACTAGAGGTCTATTCTGATTTCACCAGTAGCCCAGGACTCTAGTCCACTAGAGGTCTGTTCTGATTTCACCAGAAGCCCAGGACTCTAGTCCACTAGAGGTCTGTGTAATTTCACCAGAAGCCCAGGACTCTAGTCCACTACAGGTCTGTTCTGATTTCACCAGTATCCCAGGACTCTAGTCCACTAGAGGTCTGTGTGATTTCACCAGTAGCGCCAGGACTCTAGTCCACTAGAGGTCTGTTCTGATTTCACCAGTAGCCCAGGACTCTAGTCCACTAGAGGTCTGTGTGATTTCACCAGAAGCCCAGGACTCTAGTCCACTACAGGTCTGTTCTGATTTCACCAGTAGCCCAGGACTCTAGTCCACTAGAGGTCTGTGTGATTTCACCAGTAGCCCAGGACTCTAGTCCACTAGAGGTCTGTGTGATTTCACCAGAAGCCCAGGACTCTAGTCCACTAGAGGTCTGTGTGATTTCACCAGAAGCCCAGGACTCTAGTCCACTAGAGGTCTGTGTGATTTCACCAGTAGCCCAGGGCTCTAGTCCACTAGAGGCCTGTGTGATTTGCTGTAATGTAAAGGATTCTCTGTCTCTCAGATGGAAAACTGGCCTATCAAAACCCCCAGACCTCCAAGTAATCAGACAGGAAGGCTATCAACGCTGACAGAGTTGTTATTTTTAAGGGTTTTATGGGCGACAAGCTGGTCCATTCTCCCTTGTTTACATTTGAAATGTAAAAGTACGTATATAATAAATTGTGCGTTTTACCTTCTTTTTTATTTGGAAGGTATCAAGCTGGGACAGGACGACCACAGACAAGGTACTGAACCACATTGGGAGAAAAATGGACAGTCTTTTTTTAAACAAGACAAATCAACGAGTCAGTTATGTCTACTGACCATGAGGAAACTTTACTACTTCAGAACACCACATGAGACATTTTGACTCCCAGTGTCTTACTCTACATAGTTACACTGTGTGAAATACATAGACCTTATTGAATGGCATAACGTGTGACATATTTAGAGCTGGGCTTCTGAACCCTGAAGTACAGTAGTCATACACAGTAAACTGATGAAATGCTGTGGTTAGATAATGATACAGTGACTGCACAGAATATTCAGACCCCTTGACGTTTTTACACATTTTGTTATGTTACATCCTCATTCTAAAATTGATTAAATACTTTTGTCCCTCATGAACCTACACACAACACCCCATAATTGACAAAGCAAAAAACTGTTTTTTAGAAATGCTTGCTAATAAAAAACAGAAATATCACATTTACATAATTATTCAGACCCTTTCCTCAGGACTTTGTTGAGGCACCTTTGGCAGCGATTACAGCCTTGAATATTCTTGAGTATGACGTTACAAGCTTGGCCCACCTGTATTTGGGGAGTTTCTCACATTCTTTGCATATCCTCTCAAGCTCTGTCAGGTTGGATTGGGAGCGTTGCTGCACAGCTATTTTTAGGTCACTCCAGAGATGTTCCATCGGGTTTAAATCCAGGCTCTGAGACTTGTCCCGGAGCCACTCCTGCGTTGTCTTGGCTGTGTGCTTAGGGTCATTTTACTGTTGAAAGGTCTGAGGTCCTGAGAGCTCTGGAGCAGGTTTTCATCAAGGATCGGATCTCTGTACATCTTTGCCTCTCCTGACTAGTCTCCCAGTCCCTGCCACTGAGAAACATCCCCACAGGATAATGCTGCCACAAACATGCTTCACCATAGGGATGGTGCCAGGTTTCGTCCAGATGTGACGCTTGGCATTCAGGCCAAAAAGTTAAATCGTGGTTTTATCAAATCTGGTTTCTCAAGGTCTGAGAGTCAGTAGGTGACTTTTGGCAAACTCCAAGTGGGCTGTCATGTGCCTTTTACTGAAGAGGGGCTTCCGTCTGGCCACTCTACCATAAAGGTCTGATTGGTAGAGTACTGCAGAGATGGATGTCCTTCTGGAAGGTTCTCCTATCTCTACAGTGGAACTCTAGAGCTCTGTCAGAGTGACCATCAGGTTTCTGGTCACCTCCTTGACCAAGGCCCTTCTCCCCTGATTATTCAATATAGCTGGGCGGCCAACTCTAGGAAGAGTCATGGTGGTTCAAGACATCTTCCATTTAAGAATGATGGAGGCCACTGTATTCTTGGGGATCTTCAATGCTGCAGAATTTTTTTGGTACCCTTCCCCAGATCTGTGCCTCGATACAATCCTGTCTCTGTGCTCTATGGACAATTCCTTAGAACTCATGGCTTGACATCCACTGTTAACTTTGGGACCTTATATAGACAGGTTTGTGCCTTTCCAAATCATGTCCAATCAATTGAATTTAGCACAGGTGGACTTCAATCAAGTTGTGGAAACATCTCAAGGATGAACAATGGAAATAGGATGCACCTGTGCTCAATTTCTAGTCTCATAGCAAAGGAGCTGAAGTCTCATGTAAATAAGGTATTTAGGTACTTATTTATTTTTTGCAAAAATATCTAAAAACCTGTTTTCACTTTGTCATTATGGGGTATTGTGATGTCATCATGGGGTATTGCGATGTCATTATGGGGTATTGTGATGTCATTATGGGGTATTGTGATGTAATTATGGGGTATTGTGTGTAGATTTATGAAGAACATGTTTTATTTAATCCATTTTAGAATAAGGCTGCAACGTAACAAAATGTGGAACAAGTCCAATTGTCTGAATACTTTCTGAATGTTCAGAAAATGACTGAATCCCTGTAGTGTTACCAGGGAGACCGAATAGCTTAAAGAAAATGTGTAAACAATCACATTTTCTGGAAAACAAAGCAGAAACAAAACACCTTGAAGATGATTTTTAATAAGGTCACAATATATCATGTCTTACAGCATCTTGTTTCAGCTTTCCCTTTTCAATGAATCTTCTTCTGCACCTCTGCAAAGTGGTCCCCAGCTGGCACAGTCACAAAGTCATCAAATCTGGAGGCTGGTGGTCACTTCAACTGAGGAGGACGGGCATGTGGTAATGGCTGGAGCGGAATAGTTGGAAAGGTATCAACAACATCAAACACATGGTTTCCATGGTTTCCATGTATTCTGCCTCCAGGACAAGACGATAAACGTCAATCTGCCTTTTGCAGATGAGGACACTTGGACAAGAGGGGCTGGACATAAAAAGTTCAGCTAGTTTCATGGTTGACTCTTTCATGGTAGTAACAAAATGTAATCCAAGACCTCGCTATACATCATATGTCATTTTAGATTCCTGAATCCTGTTAAACCACATGTTTAATTCTCCACATTTTGGGCCAGAGCATCTTGTTTTCCTGTTTGAATAATTAAACTGTCAACATTTTGACCTGACCATCAGTCACAGACATTAGAGCAAACTACTTACAAAATGAAATAATCCAAAGGGCTGTTTACACTCTAATGTGTTGTCCTGAACCGATATTAATAACGTGGATCGTAGACTTGACTTTTCTAGAAGGAAAAGTTGTAAATGATAAATGCAGTGAATATGCCTGCTAGGCATGAACAGTACAAAGAGGTCTGTGTTAGAGACTCGGGGAACTTGGTAGGAACAACTGTTGTACATCTCATTAGAACATGTCATGAAGATGGTTCTTGAAATGTTTCAGTAGATACATTACAAACAAAGTATGATAATATATATATATATATATATATATATATATATATATATATATATATATATATTTATGTATAAAAGGTAAAATAGTCAAACCTGGGATGGCTTTGCCATAATGTACAGTAAAAAGATTGACCTCTCGTCTGTCCTCCATATTTGAAACATCACCTATCTCACAGTAAGCTGCCCGGTGTCTATATTAGGACCTGTGTGACTAATATGAACATTGTGAAAATGTGTCATTACTGTATGTGGGGGTGAAATGAGCCATCCTTCAACCCCACAACTTGGATAATAAGATCATCTTTCCTGACCTCATCACAACAGCCATTACACAGTAATTGTACACTTTTCACATTCCATGTGTTTTACATTTCCTTTTGGGATCAGTGTGAAATTGAGCATTCTTCCACAACTGTCACACAGTTTACTCACGTGTGGTTTGGGAGGCTAGACCTATTATCTGAGCATGTGCCGATCAGACAGCGGAAACTTTTACCCCTGCAGCTATGAGGGGGACTTTTTCACCTCTCAATGCATCTAGAAGGATTCTGGTACATCAAGCCCTTAATGTAAGACCAGCCAATCCAAATGTGTGTCACTGGTGTGACAAACACATGTATTTCAAATGGACTTTGTGCTGATGGTACTGATGGTGAGAAAGCAAACACAGGCCTTGGCACGTCAAATATTTGCCCAAGTCAGTGAATTGACATGTTGTTGGCTTGCGTCTCCAATCTACTAGTTTCTCTGAGATGGCTGGTGGACATGCTGGCTTATAAAGGTCTCTGTGTGACAGACTGCACCTTCTGTCTAACACAAAACTGTGTTAGCCTGCTGAGCTAAAGCCTAGGTATTAGCTTGAGCCTAGCTAAAGCCTAGGTAAAGCAAGTCTTCTTTTCTTAAAGATTGTTACTCATCATGCAATTATGGTTTACAAAAACCTGCTACGTTTGCATATAGAAATTGTATAAACAAATGTGTCGCAATGTTATTGTTATATTATAACAATAATAATTGTAATATTAAACTTTTCCTTGATTGTGGCTTATTCTGTGACAACAGACAACAGTTATGTTTGATGTTAATTGTTGAAATGAGTTTCTGGGTAAAGAAACACAGCATATCATTTCCTCAGAATTTGTAGTTTTACACACCTTTTCATCCCCCATACTGGTTTCCTTGTCTAAACGTCTCTAAACTCTCCTCCACCATTCACCACACATCAAATTAAATCAACAACTAATTTCCTCATAAACCAACCGTTGCATTCACATTGCCTTTCTGTGAGTCAACAAAGATACTATTACCTGACTGCTCTATAATTAGCTGTGTTCCTACCTGGAAGGTGCACACACCCTTTCTCCTACCTCCGACTGTATTTCACTGTAATTACAGCCTTAAACTGTCACCCATCCTCCTGCTGTACACAGTGGTGAGAAGTTCATTTATCTGATCCACATTTACCCTCAAGTAAGTCTCCAGTGCAAAAAAAGGAAAAAAACACTTTTAAAGTGACAGTCAGGGATTTAAACAACAAGAAAGTGGTTACCCGAACACCTTTTTGGGTAAAATCAATCAAGTTTAGTTTTAAGCATATTTTTAAGCTATACAGTGTTGATTTACAATTGCATTGTTTACAAAAAATGGGAATAAAATAAGATAAGCTTGTATTTTGAGTTCTGATGGAGTAAGATAAATAATAAATAACTACACATATTTCATTTAAAGTAAAAAAAAAAAAAAAGTGATGTACCAATTCCAGATTGCCCCTTTAAAATGTTCCAGAAGGGTGGAGGGCGTTCTCATTTTACCATACATATGGCCTGCAAATAATCCAGTGAAAAACATATTCAGCTATTTTGGAAGTCGTTTGTGGTCATCCCCATGTTTGCTTTAATAACTGAGCATTCAACTTATTTATTAGATTGAACATGAATATAGATATTTTCCCCTGTAGTTAGTTATCACTGAGACTAGTCGTTGGTAATAGATGGAATGCTATTCAAAGTGTATTACGCATATAACTCATCACACAATCATGGATACACAACGTACATACATGCACATGCACGGACACATACAGTGCATTCGGAAAGTATTCAGACCCCTTGACATATTCCACATTTTGTTAATTAAGTTACAGCCGTATTCTAAAATAGATTCCCGCCCTAAAAATGTATCAATGTATACACAATACCCCATCATGACAACACAAAATGCATTAAAAAAATACACGTAAATATCACATTTACGTGAGCATTCAGACTCTTTACTCAGTACTCTGTTGAAGCACCTTTGGCAGTGATTACAGCCATGAGTCTTCTTGGGCATGACACTACAAGCTTGGCCCACCTGTATTTGGGGAGTTTCTCCCATTCTTCTCTGCAGATCCTATCATGCTCTGTCAGGTTGGATGGGGAGAATCAATACAAAGCAATTTTTCTGTCTCTTCAGAGATGTTTGATCGGGTTCAAGTCCGGGCTCTGGCTGGGCCATTCAAGGACATTCAGAGTCTTGTCCCTAAGCCACTCGTGCGTTGTCTTGGCTGTGTGCAGTCTGAGGTCCTGAGCCCTCTGGAGCAGATTTTCATCAAGGATCTCTCTGTACTTTGCTCCGTTCATCTTTCCCTTGATCATGAAAAGTCTCGTAGTCCCTGCCGCTGAAAAACATCCCCACAGCATGATGCTGCAACCACCATGCTTCACCATAGGGATGGTACCAGGTTTCCACCAGACGTTACACTTGGCATTCAGGCCAAAGAGTTAAATCTTGGTTTCATCTAAGACCAGAGAATCTTGTTTCTCATGTTCTGAGAGTCCTTTAGGTGCCTTTTGGCAAATTTACTGAGGTGCCTTTTACTGATGTCATGATGTTGGCCTGGGTAGTTTTATGACCATCATACCTCTTCCACCCTTTTTCCTCTCTCTACCCTACTGATGTTACGTTTGCAAACACCTTGGTTAACATAGAGATTCTGGGAACATCAGAAGGTGGAGGGAAATGAACTATATTCTGGTAATCCGACCAATTGAACATATGCGGTGGTACTTAATGAATATGATGTCAGGTCGGTTGTCATCTGAGACATTCTCATCAATGATAAGAGGACATGAACTCTACAGTGGAAAGTCTACACATCGGAGTTATCGGATTCATATGGAAATGTTGTTCAATTTAAATGTTTGAATATGAAATTATTCATGATGGGATGAAATGTGATTTTAGCTTCTAAAATGTGAGATTTGGGTTTTCATAAGGTAGGGCTCTGCTCAATCAGTGGTCCGCCCCTGTGAAGGGACATGGGCTATAAAACTTTTCAAACACGCCCTTCTCTCCCTTCCTATATAAAGCCTTATAACCTCCGACAATATAACCTCCTGTTCCGAGGATGTGAGGACGACGGTCCGATGTCAGAATGGTACAGATAATAACTACAGAACGAAGCCAACATCAGCGTGAGCTTGGTTGTGAATGGTATAAACTTTGAACTCTTAAACACTACAGAAGTGAGACCTCCTAGCCGTTGAGTTAGCAACAGCCGCTGCAAACGAGGCTTAGGAAGGAACAGACAGCGTTACTACAACGTATCCAATTGACCACCAGAGACATTCTTCAAAGGACAAAGGACTCGGTTTGGCAACACGGCCTTCCATCTACCACCAACCTACCGAAGCGCAGCTCAGAGTAAATATTTACTGCATTTTCCTTTTCCAAATTTAGAATGCATAAGATACTGTATTTACCATAGCACAGCTTCGCCCTTTGTTTCTCAGTCTTCCCGCTCTTTCACTCAAACCCAGCCCCTTTTCTTTTGTGTAACAACCTATCATATCTGTTCCGCCCGCTAGGGATGTTTTCCTTTATGACGTAATTTGTAATCAAGTTATGATTAATTATGTGTATGTGTAATTCTGTGTGATTAGTTAGGTATTTAGTAAATAAATAATTAAACCCAATTTTGCATTGCTGATTCAACTTGTTAGCCAGGGTTTGTGAAGATAACCAAGAATTTACAACTTTCAAATGAAACTGAATTAAGATGACGATTAATATTGACTGCTATTGATGAAAAATATTACTAGGTCTTTAAGAGTTTATTCGGAAGATAACAGCTCTATAAATATTATTTTGTGGTGCCCCGACTCTCTAGTTAATTACATTTACATGATTAGCTCAATCAGGTAGATGTAATTACGCAGAAATTATTTTATAGAATAGCATCTCATATCACTTAATCCGGCATAGCCAAAGACACGACACTGAGGAATGGCTTCCGTCTGGCCGACGACAATAAAGGCCTGATTTGTGGAGTGCTGCAGAGATTGTCCTTCTGGAAGGTTCTCCCATCTCCACATAGGAATTCTGGAACGTGACCATCGGGCTCTTGGTCACCTTCCTGACCATGGCCTTTCTCCCTGATTGGTCAGTTTGGCTGGGCGGCCAGCTCTAGGAAGAGTCTTGGGGGTTCCAAGCTTCTTACATTTAAGAGTGATGGAGGCCACTGTGTTCTTGGAGACCAACAATGCTGCAGAAATGTTTCAGTCCCCAGATCAGTCCCCAGATCCCTTCCCCAGATCTGTGCCTCGAGACAATCCTGTCTCGGAACTCTATTGACAATTCCTTCGACCTCATGGCTTGGTTTTTGCATTGTCAACTGTGGGACCTTATATAGAAAGGCGTGTCCAATCAATTTAACTAGCCACAGGTGTAGAAACATTTCAAGGATGATCAATGGAAACAGGATGTACCTGAGCTCAATTTCCAGTCTCAAAGCAAAGAGTCTGAATACTTATGTAAATAAGGTATTTCAGTTTTACATTTTTATGCATTTGCTAACATTTCTGTTTTCTGTTTTCACTTTGTCATTATGAAGGTATTGTGTGTTGATTGATGAGGGAAAAAAATAAGGCTCTAATGTAACAAAAGTCTACGGGTCTGAATACTTTCCGAATGTACTGTACATGCACACACACACACACACACACACACACACACACACACACACACACACACACACACACACACACACACACACACCACACACACACAGAAACAAATGCACGCACACACACACACACACACACACACACACACACACACACACACACACACTATTGTGTTTTTCCAGTTTTTGTCCTCCAGACAGTCTAGTGTAGTGGGCGTGGTGACAGGTGTTCTGCAGGGTCTGTTATGAACCAGACACAGACAGACAGTAGTGTAGTGGGCTGCTCTCTCATGCTAACACTAAGAAGAGATACGCATGTTCCAGACGGCTGTTGTGAATGAATCATTCCTTTGCTGTTTCCTGGACTGGTAATCCTGTTTATTTGTCTTCACATTCCCCTTATAGATGCTCAGTGGTACGTTCTACATTTCAGGACATCCCTACTCCGTAGGAGGTCCTAAAATGTACACCGTGCAGCATACTTTAGGTGTTACCCAGCAATGATTTGATGCATAGAGCATACACGTTTCTCCCCAAACCTGGGCACGAGGATGATCTCTCCGGATCAAAACGGAGAGATACTGAGTGTAGCTGCTATGTGTCCAATGTGACAGGCTGATTTCAAGATGTCGTGCAGACACTCCCAGGGCTACACATGTTTTGCTGGTGGCATTCACTACGTTCCCCTGCTATTTGACAGGAAAACCCCAGCTTGTCATATATACGTTTCTGTTGTAAAAAAAAATATTAAAAACTTTTTAAAGTCATCGTTTTCTATTCTTTATGGCTGTCTTTGCCAGTAGGCACTATACAGACATGGAGCTGGGATTACTGTAGATTGATATGAACCATGTCACCAGGTGTAAACTGGGTGTTGAACAGGTGTCAGTGTAGCTCTGATTACTGTAGATTGATAGGAACCATGTCACCAGGTGTAAACTGTGTGTGTGTGTGTGTGTGTGTATGTGTGTGTGTGTGCTTGCGTGTTTCTGCTCCATACTGCTCCATAGACCTCCATACTGCTCCATACTGTTCCATACTGCTCCATAGACCTCCATACTGCTCCATACTGTTCCATTCTGCTCCATAGACCTCCATACTGCTCCATACTGTTCCATTCTGCTCCATAGACCTCCATACTGCTTCATAGACCTCCATACTGCTCCATAGACCTCCATACTGCTCCATACTGTTCCATACTGCTCCATAGACCTCCATACTGATCCATAGACCTCCATAGTCCTCCATACTGCTCCATAGACCTCCATACTGCTCCATACTGTTCCATACTCCTCCATAGTCCTCCATACTGCTCCATACTGCTCCATAATCCTCCATAGTCCTCCATAGTCCTCCATAGTCCTCCATACTGCTCCGTACTCCTCCATAGTCCTCCATAGTCCTCCATACTCCTCCATACTCCTCCATACTCCTCCATAGTCCTCCATAGTCCTCCATACTCCTCCATAGTCCTCCATACTGCTCCATACTCCTCCACACTCCTCCATAGTCCTCCATAGTCCTCCATACTGCTCCATACTCCTTCATAGTCCTCCATAGTCCTCCATACTGCTCCATACTGTTCTATACTGCTCCATACTCCTACATAGTCCTCCATACTGCTTCATACTCCTTCATAGTCCTCCATAGTCCTCCATACTGCTCCATAGTCCTCCATACTGCTCCATACTCCTCCACACTCCTCCATAGTCCTCCATAGTCCTCCATACTGCTCCATACTCCTTCATAGTCCTCCATAGTCCTCCATACTGCTCCATACTGTTCTATACTGCTACATAGTCCTCCATAGTCCTCCATACTGCTCCATACTCCTACATAGTCCTCCATAGTCCTCCATAGTCCTCCATAGTCCTCCATACTCCTCCATAGTCCTCCATACTGCTCCATAGTCCTCCATACTGCTCCATACTCCTTCATAGTCCTCCATAGTCCTCCATACTGCTCCATACTGTTCTATACTGCTCCATACTCCTACATAGTCCTCCATACTGCTTCATACTCCTCCATAGTCCTCCATACTCCTCCATAGTCCTCCATACTGCTCCATAGTCCTCCATACTGCTCCATACTCCTTCATACTCCTCCATACTCCTCCATACTCCTCCATACTCCTCCATAGTCCTCCATAGTCCTCCATACTCCTCCATAGTCCTCCATACTGCTCCATAGTCCTCCATACTGCTCCATTCTCCTTCATACTCCTCCATAGTCCTCCATAGTCCTCCATACTCCTCCATAGTCCTCCATACTGCTCCATACTCCTCCACACTCCTCCATAGTCCTCCATAGTCCTCCATACTGCTCCATAGTCCTCCATAGTCCTCCATAGTCCTCCATACTGCTCCATACTCCTCCACACTCCTCCATAGTCCTCCATAGTCCTCCATACTCCTCCATAGTCCTCCATAGTCCTCCATAGTCCTCCATACTCCTCCATAGTCCTCCATAGTCCTCCATAGTCCTCCATACTGCTCCATACTCGTTCATAGTCCTCCATAGTCCTCCATAGTCCTCCATACTGCTCCATACTGTTCTATACTGCTCCATACTCCTCCATAGTCCTCCATACTGCTCCATACTCGTTCATAGTCCTCCATAGTCCTCCATAGTCCTCCATACTGCTCTCCCTACAGCTGTGGGGCATTTGGGAAGTGTTCTAGATCATGGATACAGACAATACAAACGTTTCCATGGAGAGAAATTACATTTTGACTCTCTATTTTCTATTTTTAATAGGGTCAGACTGCGTCAGACTGCGGCAAAAAATGTTACCTTACCAATAACATTGAGGGAATGCTCTGGAAACGTTACACACCGACTTGGAACAATCTGGATGAACTCCCACACTCTGTTGGTCTGTGACTGTGTTTTACAGGAAGTCTTATATATTGGTTGGAGTCTTTCCTTTATCGCCCTCCAGTGTAATACCACCACATGGTGTCGGCAGGCGTTGAAGGTGATGACGTTGGTGCTTTTCAGGGCCTGCTTGTGGCCGTCTTAATTTCTCGCTATAAATATGACACAGGAGTCATATTTTATATGCAGGGGTCAGAGTTCACAAGGGAGGTGCAGGAGTTCCGGTGCTTTGAGGCATTTGTTGGAGGACAGATTTCACCGACCTTCCTCACACATCCACATCCTCCTCTCCCCCTCCTCACACACTCACGTCCTCCCACAGGTTTGACCTATGACCTATGACTGCTGGGGCCCCTGGCCTCCACGTCCCCTCAGCCTCCCCTATTGATTCCTGGCGATGAACTTGACTCTATGGGCCTCTGGGGACCACAGGGACAACAATGAAAGGGACATTGTCCCCTCTCTCAGAGATAAATTCCACAACCAAACAATAGCTTTGCACTTTCCCTTATTCACCCTATTCATTAAAACCAGCCACTTATCTTGAGCTGTCCTGGTTCTTTTTCAGCAACTGATTCATGAGTGGGAAGTGAGGGGTAATGCATGCATTTCCTGTCCATGGGAGAAGACAAGGCCTATTTACTCAGACTAATAGCCGGATGATGAGAACTATATGTGAGTGAGACATCATATGCCCTCATTATGAAACCTGACCAATGATGCTGCAGATTGGGGCCTGAACACATAATGAATGAACACATTATGAATGAACACATTATGAATGAACACATTATGAATGGAATGACTGTTGGAAACATTTACACAATATAGAGAATACTTTAAGGACTCCAAATACACAGTGTCTGTACTCCTTTTGTAAGACATTGAAGTTGGTGAATACTGTTCCATCCAATAAAGACGTATAGTATATATGACATCATTAGAGCAACATATTGTGCTGTTTAGTTTATCAAATGGCTGAGCAGCACTCTATTGTAAAGTACTGCAATGTAAAATAACAGATATTTGGAAAAAAAGGGACAGATACGGATTTGAAATGTTAAACCAATTACTTCAGATCATTATTGATTAGACACTGCATCGCAGTGACCTCAACCTTTTCACTTAGTCTTACCAGGGCCAATTTAATTTGGGGCTCTATTCAATCCACATTGCGGAAGTTCAGCTTTACAGCGTGATTGAAATTTAAAGGCAATGTTCCCTCTTTAATTAACGCAGAACTCATTCACGGTGAACGCTGCATATGAACGCTGAATCAGAAATGACCTTTACATGTCTACTGCGGAATCTGTAACGCTTCAGTGAAACAGACTGAGGCACACAACAGGCACACAACAGAACACGCTTCAGTGAAACAGACTGAGGCACACAACAGGCACACAACAGGCACACAACAGAACACAACAGAACACAACAGAACACAACAGCCACACAACAGAACACAACAGAACACAACAGAACACAACAGAACACGCTTCAAAGTCTATTACAATACAAAAACAACGTCAAGTTCTTATTGGACAAGTCCAGGTAGTCCCTCTGTTTCAGTCCTGTTGCCTAATAAACACGACCCCGGTCACTATGGGCCTTCATCACAGCTGTTTGACCTGGGCTACCAAAGGTCAGTTCCCCAGTTAGACCCACTCTCTTTTATTTACTGTTATCCCCCTGTTACAACCCCCCGGACCTGCCTACCAAAGGGGAAGGGCTTTGGAGGGGTAAATGCCTGGCTCTCTGGAATGTAGTTCCAAGTCCACAGGACACATAGATATGATTAAAGGTGTCAAACTCACCCACAAATCTACCACAGAC
Source organism: Oncorhynchus mykiss (assembly GCF_013265735.2). Lineage (NCBI taxonomy): Eukaryota > Metazoa > Chordata > Actinopteri > Salmoniformes > Salmonidae > Oncorhynchus > Oncorhynchus mykiss. Next base: position 91,157,228 of record NC_048576.1, on the reverse strand, counting down.
TCCGATGCTATTAGCCATTGTGGCTTGCCAAACAACTAGTTTATCCTTTGGGATCCTGTCTTCAGAAGGCAAGGGCTTAAGAGCTGTTCTTGGAAGCCTTTAGCACTACAATGAATATAAGACGATTATTCATTCTGTGTGACTCAGTTGGTTAGAGCTTTGTCCAGGCAAGGTTGAGGGTTCAATTCCTGCAGGGATCTCGGACACATGCTTCAACTGTAAGGCTGTTTTGATAGTTATGATCTATCTTTTGTAGAATACAACCCTTAAATAAAGTCTATATCTGGGGCCTAGCAGGTGAAATCATTATGCAGCCACGGTGCTTAGTACAAACTAGATGGCCCTGTTTTTATCTTGTATTCGTTTTGTGTAACCCTTTTTAATCTTTAATTCCTGCTTCTGTATCCGTTTGGACAGATACCAGAAGACAGAAGGCGTATGTGGTGGCCAGCTGTGGCTGACAACACGTTACTTTCTATATTAGAAAGAGACACAAGGTCAAGGGGAGACAGTCTGCACATGAAACACTTATCTCTGTTTGGTTAAACAACAATGATAGAGACCGTAGCTTCTTCAGCGTGACGTCTCTGCAGACTCTGCAGCATTTTGCATTGATATAGTTTCATATCATTTCTCGTTTTATTTAAAGCACATTTACAACATTGCAAGAGTTGTTGTCTTCATAATGACATAGTATTTGGTGGCAATCACTTTCAGGTTGGAAGATGTCAAATTGTGAACTGTGTAATTCTTTATGCGGTATTCTAACATTCAACATGCAGTACAGTAATGACGTTGTATTGAGAGGTGTGATTCTAATGGGTAAAAAGTCTGTGTTCAGTCCTGCTTGGGGTCAGAGTAGGAAGCTGCAGTTCCAGACGAGAGCATCGAAGGTGATTTGTGAGTCCGTTCTAATCACGGGAAGTCTCTCTTGTTCCAATCAGGGAAAACATGTTCTTTCATCTGTATATTTACATTAGTGAAACCAAAGGGGTCTCCCATGGTAATTAGTGAAGGTAAGTATTTCATGATGTACTTCCAACAACATTGGCTTTTAATGAAGCGTGCATTCTCCTACTGTTCCACAGGCTAATGTTGATTTGATTTGTTTATTGTAATGATTTGAGGGAGTGTTTACACCAGTAGAAACCAGTGAATTTACTTTCTAATTGGCTACCATTGGTCCTGAGGTAAAGCACACAGTGTATTTTCATTTTCATAGGTCGGCATTGGAATCATTATTTCTTTCTACTTAAGGTGAAACATAAAGTGGCTAATTAAGCCATCTCGTGTTACAGTCTTTCCCATGTGGAGTGTTTCTGCTGGTGATTACTAGACACTACATTCCAGTTGAAATGATGATCAATCAATGTATTTGGACATTTAGAATTACATGACTTTTAACATTTATTGAAAAAACAGAAACTATTTTGTCCTTGATTGGCATGGAATGGGAGTGGAACAGATTTGCCTTTGGATGCAGTGTAGTGCATTGCATCCACACACACACACACACACACACACACACACACATCACAGCCCCAGATGTGAGAGCCTGGCTGTGTGTGAGGGCAGAGTGTGAGTGACTCTGTAACAAACCGTGGGGACACAGAGGGGCTCAGTGTCCCGAGCTGCCAGAACACTGCCTTTCACTGCCACTAAATCCACCAGCTTGAGACGACTGGAAAAATATGAAGTCCCCGGTCCGACACTCTGGTCTGGTCATCCCATAGCTCCAGCATTAATACGAGGCACACTAGATTAATAAAAGCTACAAAAGAAACAAGTGGCCGTATTACTACCACATTAGAGCTGATGAATGTGTCTATGACCTCTACACATTACCATTATTGTTAAATAGCTTAAAACTAAAAGGTGCCATTCCTACTGGACAATTTCAGTGAGTACCTCCCTGTTTCACTCCATTTCTGACTGTTTTATCCTCTTTGGTGCCTAATGATCATGACCCTGTTGTACGTCAGTCAGAAGCACAAGAGGTAGACAAAACAGAGACTAGACCGAGGTGGAGTCACCTGTTTATACCTGCCCTTAACATGCGTCCTTTTTCCTGATCTGGTCCAGAACATGACCCGATCTTGTCTGTTTACACTTACAGTATAAGATCTGATCACAATGAGTCTTTTAGTCGTCTACACAATCAGAATGTGGACAAGATCAGGGCACAAGCTGTATGCTAGAACCAGGTCTAAACAGGGCTAAAGTGTCAAAACTAATCAAACACACTGTAGACCTGACTGATATAAAATAACACAAAAATACTTTGCAGAGCTTAGTTAGAGCGTGAATCTTGTCAGAATGTTTGAATATGTAGATTTGCATGCCATTAGATTCATTGAATATGATTGAGATTCAACCAAAGAAACATTATGATCTGATGCTTTATGATGAGGGTAAACAGCAACACCCAAGAATGTACACCAGCTGTAACATTTTTCAATTCATGTTGCTCTTTTATGTAAAAAAAAACCTGATGTGTTTCAACATCATTATTTATCAAAATGTACATCTGTGGTTTGGCACATTCAGCAAAAATGATGTTACACTCCAATGAGCGATACTGATTCTGATTCAACCTCTCCCACTTCAAACTTTTGCACACTTCCCTGTCTAAACAGCCAATCAGGATCCATTTAGACGAGGATGGCTTGGAACAGGAACTGACAGGTCCTGGCTGAGGTGTTCCAACCTACAAAGTCCACATGTGGAGCCGTGGAAGGCTTCATCAGGCCACAGCTGAAATCCACACTGTGGTTTGCATAAAGCCATAGACACATGCTGATTAGCGGTAGTGCAGCTGGTTGCAGACGTGCAGGACGAGGGTGTCGGGTCCCATTGGCTAATGGACAGAGAGTGAAGTCACATCTCCAGAGTCTGAGATGATGGAACGTTCTCTGTGTGGATGAAATGTGCCTACAAAATAGCAGCAGCGACTTTTCCTATGTCACACACTACGTGTTATGACTATCCATAGGATTTCTCACTTTCGTTTACACCTCTTTTAGAACTTATAGACGATATACCTATAGACATTTTGTCTATAATTGTAAAGTGTAGGGTCCTGTGTAAGTGATGACATGTGACTGTCTTTTAGAAAATGATATCCTTATGATGCAACTTCCACAGTTTTATAGAGAATGATATCATTATGATGCAACTTCCACAGTTTTATAGAGAATGATATCATTATGATGCAACTTCCACAGTTTTATAGAGAATGATATCATTATGATGAAACTCCCACAGTTTTGTAGATAATGATATCATTATGATGCAACTTCCACAGTTTTATAGAGAATGATATCATTATGATGCAATTTCCACAGTTTTATAGAGAATGATATCATTATGATGAAACTCCCACAGTTTTATAGAGAATGATATCATTATGATGCAACTTCCAGTTTTATAGAGAATGATATCATTATGATGCAACTTCCACAGTTTTATAGAGAATGATATCATTATGATGCAATTTCCACAGTTTTATAGAGAATGATATCATTATGATGCAATTTCCAGTTTTATAGAGAATGATATCATTATGATGCAACTTCCACAGTTTTATAGAGAATGATATCATTATGATGCAATTTCCACAGTTTTATAGTGACTGTTAGATTTCAGCACATTTTCTAAATTGATGAGAAAATCAAGTTATGTTATTTTGAGTACTCTCTTTGTTGAGTCGTTATAATGCCTGAGTGTCATGGCTTCAAATGACGCTAGCAAACTAGCAACAGCACAGATCAATGGCAGACGATAACAAGAACCAGTCTCGCTCCTACAAGATAAATACGTGGTTACTTAGCGACCGGTTCTGTTAGTATGTTCTGCATTATTTGTATTTATCTTATGTAAACGCTGGCTCTTGGACCATGGCTCTGCTGCCAGATCACCTTTCAGAAGCCCTGCAATTTCAGTGTCCTGCTTTCCACGCTTGGATTAGCGTGTTTTAAACAAGCTGGGCTCTGGGCTTCGTGACGCCATTCGAACCCCAATCATTGTTGAGGGCCCAATCAGACACGTCCAATTCAAAACACTCTGTTTTGTTATACAACGCTGTGATGCAATTCACTCTTGTTCACCGCTCTCATTGTCTCAAAATTGAATGAATTGATTGCAGTTTATTTTCTGAGGTGGCTCACATAATTTCAGCAAGTTATACATTTGTAAGAAATTCTGTAATTTATTTTGTGCTGAAAAACACTGAAAGATCAGGTAATGATTATGATTATGATCATTTGGTTATGGTTATGATTATTGAGTAGGCATTTTGCTGGTTAGTTATTGGGCCAGGATGCTGACGATGTTTCTTGTGCAATGTGTCATATTATTACTGTTGTCTTGTCTTAAGATATTGCAGTTGACTGAATGCTGTATCATGTCCTGTTCAGCTGAAATCCTAATGAAAACGTAATACTTTTCTTTAAAACCTACTCTGAAATGTACTCTTAACAACCTTGGTAATCATGATAAATGGTTGAAGAAGAGAAACCCCCCCCCCCCCCCAAAAAAAATGTTTCAAGGAAAGCTTCAAAAGGAACCATTTCTGAACAACATATCCAACAATTACATCTGCAATTTGTCATCGCAATGTCTTTTCTGCAGTGGCCCAGTAGACTACGTCCAACGAGCTGCATCTCCACTGTCTAATGCACAGAGGCACCATACTGGCTAGCCACTGCTAACACTTCCGCCTTTTAAAAGTAGCCTATCCAAATGAGCTCTAACTTCAAACCCCTCGTTTACAGAAAATACAAGTAAGCCTACTGGGGTGAAGTATGACTCTCAAAACAAAAACAACCAAAATAGGTTCAGAAAGCCCCTCGCCTGTTTACCTTTTGCATTTCGCCCAATTTGTCTCAATTGCCCAGTCAGGTCACTGTAACAGTATGTGTCCTGTCAGAACGCAGGCAGAATATGACACTTGATCCGTTTGGAATGTTTTGAAGTTGAGTTCTCTTTCCATGGCGCCACACTCAGCCTGCCTGAGGATTTAATACATCAACTTTTATTTACACTTCTAGTGTGCATCCTGAATGGCACCTGAGTCCCTATGTTCTGCACTTCTTTTCACCAGTGCCAGATGTTCCCTGGTCAAAGTGCCATAAATAGGGAATACACTCTTTGAAAAAAAAGGTGCTCTCTAGTACCTAAAAGGGCCACTTGGCTGTCCCCATAGGAGAACCCTTTGAAGAACCATTTTTGGTTCCAGTTAGAACTCGTTTGGGTTCCATGATGAATCCTTCATGAAACCAAAAACGGTTCTACCTGGAGCCAAAAAAGGTTATCCTGTGGGGACAGCTAATGAACCATTTTGGAACCCTTTTTTTCTAAAAGATTAGTGTGCCATTTGGGACCCACGATAGTCTTTGCTTTAACTTGGAGAGAAACAGTCGGCCTATGTATATGTCAATGTTTTTAATTATCATTGAATACCAATATAGCAGCCTTGCCAGGAAAGCTTGGCATGTGTTTGGTTTGCTCAGGGTTCAACACAACAGCCCCGTAAAAACAGTCTGTTTACGATCCAGTAATTACCATCAAAGGACATTCTCTATCATTTCTGCGGTGTGTTTAAAATGTCTGCCAGTGTCACTTTCTCAAATGGAAAAGTTCATGATTACTGAGACATTTTAGAGTAGATAAATAAGAAAGCCTCTCATAATTTAAACGATTCAGCTGAGCCATATAAATGATTCAGCTGAGCCATATAAATGATTCAGCTGTGCCATATAAACAATATAGCTGTGACATATATGAATGAATAAAATCTTATTTTCATTTCCATACCTATGAATTTTGAATCACAATTTTTGTTCAGCAAAGAGGTGAGAAATATAAGTCAGGAGGACCCCTGTTTCGGTTGCTCAAGACTTTCCCTTATTTCACTGGAACATCCTCCAGGGTTTTAGGATGTTTACTAAAACCCAAAGCATGACCGTTTTAGTAAACCCACCACAATCCATCCATCTTCCAATAGCAAACGAACAAATTAGTCTGTTTCCCACCGAGGGACTCTAAGACAGAGTGTGGAGGGCGTCCAGAATACTTCAATGGATACAGGGTGTTTGTGGTGCCTGTGTTTGATAGTAGACAGACACGGCCTCAACATCATCCCCACACAGTACAAGGAACATATGGTCCGGCTCCATTTCACCTAAAATCACTTGTTATTGACCTGAAAAAGCAGTTTGATACTTCCCACAGCTATTTCTTCTGGAGTCTATTCTGGGAATGAGATGCCCACCTTTACTTCACCAAAATGGTGTAACACAACGTTTCATATGGATGAAACCCCCAACACTGCCCCTGCCCCCTTCCTTGTTAACAAAGTGTGAACAAATCCTACCCATGTAGTTGAAAGACAACAACTCATTGTTTGTGGTTTCAAACACTAATTAACAAGTGGAGTCTGGTCCAGGTAGGAAGAAGAGAATGGACCTCCCTTGTGAATTCGTGAAAGCTTTAAAATAATCAAGCAAATGAGCAAACGCATATACAGTACCAGTCAACTGTTTGGACACACCTACTTATTTCAGGGTTTTTCTTTATTTTTACTATTTTCTACATTGTAGAATAATAGTGAAGACATCAAAAGTATGAAATAACAGATATGGAATCATGTAGTAACTAAAAAAGTGTTAAATAAATCAAAATCTATTTTGTATTTTTCAAAATAGCCACCCTTTGCCTTGATGACAGCTTTGCATACTCTTGGCATTCTCTCAACCAGCTTCATGAGGTAGTCACCTGGAATGCATTTCAATTAACAGGTGTGGCTTGGTAAAAGTTCATTTGTGGGATTTATTTCCTCCTTAATGCGCTTGAACCAATCAGTTGTGTTGTGACAAGGTAGGGGTGAACAGCCCTATTTGGTAAAATACCAAGTCCATATTATGTCAAGAAGAGCTCAAATGAGCAAAGAGAAATGACAGTCCATCATTACATTAAGACAAGAAGGTCAGTCAATTCGGAAAATTTCAAGTGCTATGATGAAACTGGTTCTCATGAGGACCGCCACAGGAAAGGAAGACCCAGAGTTACCTCTGCTGCAGAGAATACGTTCATTAGAGTTACCAGCCTCAGAAATTGCAGCCCAAATAAATGCTTCACAAAGTTCAAGTAACAGGCACATATGAACATCAACTGTTCAGAGTAGACTGCGTGAATCAGGCCTTCATGGTTGAATTGCTGCAAAGAAACCACTACTAAAGGACACCAATGATAAGAAGAGACTTGCTTGGCCAAGAAACAGGAGCAATGGACATTAGACCGGTGGAAATCTGTCCTTTGGTTTTATGAGTCCCTGTTAGTGAGAATTTCTCCTTAGCCAATATAATCCATCCAGCTGACAGATGTGGCAATTCAATATACTGATTAATAAACAGCATGGTCATTATTCAAGTGCACCTTGTGCTGGGGACTATAAAAGGCCAATCTAAAATGTGCAGTTTTGTCACACAGCACAATGGCACAGATGTCTCAAGTTTTGAGGGAGCTTTCAATTGGCGTGCTGACTGCAGGAATGTCCACCAGAGCTGTTGACAGAGAATTGAGTGTTCATTTCCAATGTAATTTTAGAGAATTTGTTAGTACGTCCAATGGCGTTGTGTGGGCGAGCGGTTTGCTGATGTCAAAAGTGTGAACAACATTGTCCCATGGTGGCACTGGGGTTATGTTATGGCAGGCATAAGTACAGACAACAAACCTAATTGCACATTATCGATGGCAATCAGCCGCCTTCACCTCATGTTTACAGCATGATAATGCACGGCCCAATGTCACAGTGATCTGTACACATTTCCTGGAAGTTGAAAATGGCCCAGTTCTTCCAAGGCTGCATACTTACCAGACATGTCACCATTGAGCATGTTTGGGATGCTCTGGATCAACATGAATGACAGCATGTTTCAGTTCCCACCAATATCCAGGAATTTCCCACAGCCATTGAAGAGGAGTAAGGACAACATTCAGGCCAAAATCAACAGCCTGCTCAATTCTATGTAAAGGAGATGTGCTGCGCTGCGTGAGGTAAGTGGTGGTCTGTGACCAACAGATGCATATCTGTATTCCCAGTCATGTGAAATCTATAGATTAAGGCCTAATGAATTTATTTCAATTGACTGATTTCCTTAAATTAACTAACTCAGAAAAATCTTTGAAATTGTTGAATGTTGAGTTTATATTTTTGTTCAGTACATATAAAAAAAAGTATTGTACATAAATACACACCTTTGATATACATACAATATATCACCAATTCACCCATATACACCAAAACACTTTTCTCTCTCTCAGTGAATCCCCCTTGGGAGAAAGGGATGTGGGTTACTCATTCTGAGCAGGGCATGAGGTCCTGAGATGTTGGTTGACCTCAGTGCCGACGCTGCTCTCTTTCCTCTGTAGATAAGCTCTGATTACAGGGACACACTTCACTGCTTCTGAAGGAGGGAGGTTGTACTGAACCTCTCTAGCTGTAAGTGGGTGAATGACTGGACAAGTGCCAAGGCAAAAGGAGGGAAGGTCTGGCAGGCTGGTGGGCAAACTGACAGGTTAGTACACTGGAGCTCCATACTCCTGGTCCTAGACCTGTTTATTATCTATGACCAACTCCCATGGGTGCCTGGTCCCAGATATGTTTGTGCTGTATAGCCAATGCTTGTGGGAGTTACTTAAACAGCAATAACTGATCTGGGACCAGTCCACCATGCATGTGGATGGGAGTGATTATTACGGATAAGGGGGACTTGGCCCGATGCATCATGAGAACACTCAGGAAGCAAGCAAATAAACACATAACATGACATCTACATCCACATAATGATGTACGTCTGTGCTACCCTATAAACAAGGCACTTGTTTCCCTCCAAAACGGAGGGAAGATCAAATGCATTATGGGTAATAAATCACAGTATCTGATTAAGGACAGGTTGGTGACATCATTTACAGTCGATTTCCAGCAGCCATTCAGGCTTTGATTGGGGCAATAAATCTCCTCTTGTCTGTCTGTTTTGAGCTGCCTCTCTGGCTCTCTCTGTCTCTCTCTGCTTCTCTGTATCTCTCTGTCTCTCTGCCTCTCTGTCTCTCTCTGCCTCTCTGTCTCTCTCTCTGCCTCTCTGTCTCTCTCTCTCAATGTGTCTCTCCACCTCTGTCTCTCACTGCCTCTCTCTCTCTCTCTCTCTGCCTCTCTGTCTTTCTCTACCTCTCTGCCTCTCTCTCTCTCTGCCACTGTGCATCTCTGTCTCTCTCTCAATGTGCCTCTCTGTCTCGCTCTCTCTGCTCTCTGTGTCTTTCTGTATCTCTCTGCCTCTCTGTGCCTCTCTGCCTCCCTGTCTCTCTCTCTCTGCCTCTCTGCCTCTCTGCCTCTCTGTCTCTTTCTGTATCTCTCTGCCTCTCTGTCTCTCGCTGCCTCTCTCTGCCTCTCTGTGCCTCTCTGTCTCTCTCTCAATGTGCCTCTCTGTCTCGCTCTCTCTGCTCTCTGTCTCTTTCTGTCTCTCTCTGCCTCTCTGTCTCTCTCTGCCTCCCTGTCTCTCTCTGCCTCTCTCTCTCTCTCTGCCTCCCTCTCTCTCTCTCTCTCTCTCTCTCTCTCTCTCTCTCTCTCTCTCTGTCTCTCTCTCTCTTTCTGTATCTCTCTGCCTCTCTCTGCCTCTCTGCCTCTCTCTGCCTCTCTCTCTCTCTCTGCCTCCCTGTCTCTCTCTGCCTCTCTGCCTCAATGTGTACTCTCTGTTTAGGGCCAAATATCAGTCTAGTTTACAATGTTTTTGTTGTTAATTCTTTCCAATGTGTCAAGTAATTATCTCTTTGTTTCTCATGATGTGGTTAGGTCTAATTGTGTTGCTGTCCTGGGACTCTGTGGGGTCTGTTTGTGTTTATGAACAGAGCCCCAGGACCAGCTTGGTTAGGGAACTCTTCTCTGTCTGTCTGTCTGTCTGTATGTCTGTCTGTCTGTCTGTCTGTCTGTCTGTCTGTCTGTCTGTCTGTCTGTCTGTCTGTCTGTCTGTCTGTCTGTCTGTCTGTCTGTCTGTCTGTCTTGTTCACACTCACACACTCTCTATCTCAATTCAATGGGCTTTTTAGCCTGTGAAACATATTCATATTGCCAAAGCAAGAGAAATAGATAATAAACAAAAGTGAAATAAACAATCTCTTTCTCTCTCTCTATTACCCCCCCCCACTCCGTCTCTGTCTCTGTCTCTCTCTGTCTCTGTCTCTCTGTCTCTGTCTCTCTGTGTCTCTCTGTCTCTGTCTCTCTGTGTCTCTCTGTCTCTGTCTCTCTGCCTCTCTGTCTCTGCCTCTCTGTCTCTGTCTCTCTGTCTCTGTCTCTCTGTCTCTGTCTCTCTGCCTCTCTCTCTCTGCCTCTCTGTTCCTCTCTGTCTCTTTCTGTATCTCTCTGCCTCTCTGTGCCTCTCTCTCTCTCTCAATGTGTCTCACTACCTCTGTCTCTCAATTCAAATTCAATTTTAATTTAAGGGCTTTATTGGCATGGGAAGCATATGTTTACATTGCCAAAGCAAGTGAACTAGATAATAAACAAAATTGATATAAACAATAAAATGTACTGTACAGTAAACATTACACTCACAAATGTTCCAAAATAATAAAGACATTACAAATGTCATATTATGTGCAAATAGTTCAAGTTCAAAAGGGAATTTAATTAAACTACCTCTCTGTCTCTCTCTGCCTCTCTGTCTCTCTCTGCCTCTGTCTCTGTGTCTGTCTCTGTGTCTCTCTGTCTCTGTCTCTGCCTGTGTCCCTGTCTCTCTGTGTCTGTCTCTCACTCTCTCTCATAAACACGGTGAGGGTGTGGAGTGGGGGCTCAGTGACAGGTCCATTTTCTAATGGCTTCACCATACATAGTCCGACCCAGCAGGGGATATCCTCCCCCTTCACACCTAACCCTATTAAACCCCAGCTCTGCCCTTATCTTCCCCCGTCTTCTCTACACTTCACTGAACACCAGACATGATAATAATAACATTATCATAAATGCTAAACAATTCCTTTCAGAGTATTGGACAACTCCAAAGTATGTCAAATATATCTATTTCACGTTGTATTTATGTTTTTTTCAACACATCAATACCAGTCAGTCAAATTGTCCCTTAAAATGACCCAAATTGACCCTTTAATTGAGCCAAATTGACCCTTAAATTAGCCCAACTTCAACCAGGAAGTTAGTATTCTTCCCCTGTAGGTGTTGTAACACAGGTGATTCGGGCTCTGAGAGGCTGGCAATGCGGTGTGGTGGCAGGCAAGGCTGCCAGGTGGGTAGGATGGGAGGTGGGGGTGGTGCGGAGTGGTTGGTGCAGGCAAGGTTGCCAGGCGGGTAGGATGGGAGGTGGGGGTGGTGCGGAGTGGTTGGTGCAGGCAGTGGGCAGACTGCACGGATGATGTGCCTACAGCCAATGTGGTGAGAATGTGCACGTCAGTGGACCAACCCCCTCCGCGACCATGCAAAGACAGCGCCAGGACAGAGACAGAGAGAGAGGGAGAAAAAGAGAGAGGGACAGAGAGAGAGTGATTTGGATACAATTTTAATTTAACCTTCATTTAACTAGTTGAACCTTTATTTAACTAATTGAACCTTTATTTAACTAGGTAAATCATTGAGAACGCTTTCTCTTTTCCAATAACAACTTGACCATGATAGGGCAATAACCAGTATCCATGCAGCAAAGCAGACAGGTGAAAACATACAGACAAGCAGATATTTCTTAAAAACAGGAGAACTAACTTGCAGCTACAGACTGTAAAAACAGTCCCAGTGATGGATAAAAAGACAGAGAGAGAGGGGATGGTGGATAACCAGACAGAGAGAGGGGAGGGTATATAACCAGACACAGAGAGAGGGGATGGTGGATAACCAGACACAGAGAGAGGGGATGGTGGATAACCAGACACAGAGAGGGGATGGTGGATAACCAGACACAGAGAGGGGATGGTGGATAACCAGACAGAGAGAGGGAAAGGTGGATAACCAGACACAGAGAGGGGATGGTGGTTAACCAGACAGAGAGAGAGGCGATGGTGGATAACCAGACACAGAGAGAGGAAGGTGGATAACCAGACACGAGGGTGGATAACCAGACACAGAGAGAGGAGGGTGGATAACCAGACACACAGAGAGGAGGGTAGATAACCAGACACACAGAGAGAGGATGGTGGATAACCAGACAGAGAGAGAGAGGGGAGTGGATTACCAGACAGAGAGAGAGGAGGGTGGATTACCAGACACACAGAGAGGTGGGTGGATAACCAGACACAGAGAGAGGTGGGTGGATAACCAGACACAGAGAGAGGAGGGTGGATAGAGAGAGAGAGAGAGAGAGAGAGAGAGAGAGAGAGAGAGAGAGAGAGAGAGAGAGAGAGAGAGAGAGAGAGAGAGAGAGAGAGAGAGAGAGAGAGAGAGAGAGAGGATTACCAGACACAGAGAGGGGAGGGTGGAATAACCCGACACAGAGAGGGGAGGGTGGAATAACCCGACACAGAGAGGGGAGGGTGGAATAACCCGACAGAGAGAGGGGAAGGTGGATAACCTGACAGAGAGAGGGGAGGGTGGATAACCCGACAGAGAGAGGGGAGGGTGGATAACCAGACAGAGAGAGAGATGGTGGATAACCAGACACAGAGAGAGAGAGGGGATGATGGATAACCAGACACAGAGAGAAAGAGGGTGGAGAGAGATAATCAAAATCAAATCAAATCAAATGTATTTGTCACATACACATGGTTAGCAGATGTTAATGCGAGTGTAGCGAAATGCTTGTGCTTCTAGTTCCGACAATGCAGTAATAACCAACAAGTAATCTAGCTAACAATTCCAAAACTACTACCTTATAGACACAAGTGTAAGGGGATAAAGAATATGTACATAAAGATATATGAATGAGTGATGGTACAGAGCGGCATAGGCAAGATACAGTAGATGGTATTGAGTGCAGTATATACATATGAGATGAGTATGTAAACAAAGTGGCATAGTTAAAGTGGCTAGTGATACATGTATTAAATAAAGATGCAGTAGATGATATAGAGTACAGTATATACGTATACATATGAGACGAATAATGTAGGGTATGTAAACATTATATTAGGTGGCATTGTTTAAGGTGGCTAGTGATATATTTTACATCATTTCCCATCAATTCCCATTATTAAAGTGGCTGGAGTTGAGTCAGTGTGTTGGCAGCAGCCACTCAATGTTAGTGGTGGCTGTTTAACAGTCTGATGGCCTTGAGATATAAGCTGTTTTTCAGTCTCTCGGTCCCAGCTTTGATGCACCTGTACTGACCTCGCCTTCTGGATGATAGCGGGGTGAACAGGCAGTGGCTCGGGTGGTTGTTGTCCTTGATGATCTTTATGGCCTTCCTGTTACATCGGGTGGTGTAGGTGTCCTGGAGGGCAGGTAGTTTGCCCCCGGTGATGCGTTGTACAGACCTCACTACCCTCTGGAGAGCCTTACGGTTGTGGGCGGAGCAGTTGCCGTACCAGGCGGTGATACAGCCCGACAGGATGCTCTCGATTGTGCCCTCACCTCCTCCCTGTAGGCCGTGTCGTCGTTGTTGGTAATCAAGCCTACCACTGTTGTGTCGTCCGCAAACTTGATGATTGAGTTGGAGGCGTGCGTGGCCACGCAGTCGTGGGTGAACAGGGAGTACAGGAGAGGGCTCAGAATGCACCCTTGTGGGGCCCCAGTGTTGAGGATCAGCTGGGTGGAGATGTTGTTGCCTACCCTCACCACCTGGGGGCGGCCCGTCAGGAAGTCCAGTACCCAGTTGCACAGGGCGGGGTCGAGACCCAGGGTCTCGAGCTTGATGAGAGAGAGAGAATAACCAGACGTAGAGAGGAGAGGGTGGATAGCCAGACGTAGAGAGGAGAGGGTGGATAGCCAGATGTAGAGAGGAGAGGGTGGATAGTAAGACGTAGAGAGGAGAGGGTGGATAGCCAGACGTAGAGAGGAGTGGGTGGATAGCCAGACGTAGAGAGGAGAGGGTGGATAGCCAGACGTAGAGAGGAGAGGGTGGATAGCCAGACGCAGAGAGGAGAGGGTGGATAGCCAGACGTAGAGAGGAGAGGGTGGAGAGAGGAGATAGTGAGATATACAAAGAGATGGAGAATAACCAGACGTAGAGAGGAGAAGGTGGATAGCCAGACGTAGAGAGGAGAGGGTGGATAACCAGACGAAGAGAGGAGAGGGTGGATAGTAAGACGTAGAGAGGAGAGGGTGGATAGCCAGACGTAGAGAGGAGTGGGTGGATAGCCAGACGTAGAGAGGAGAGGGTGGATAGCCAGACGTAGAGAGGAGAGGGTGGATAGCCAGACGCAGAGAGGAGAGGGTGGATAGCCAGACATACAGAGGAGAGGGTGGATAGTAAGACGTAGAGAGGAGAGGGTGGATAGCCAGACATACAGAGGAGAGGGTGGATAGTAAGACGTAGAGAGGAGAGGGTGGATAGCCAGACGTAGAGAGGAGAGAGGGTGGATAGCCAGACGTAGAGAGGAGAGGGTGGATAGCCAGACGTAGAGAGTAGAGGGTGGATAGCCAGACGTAGAGAGGAGAGGTTGGATAGCCAGACGTAGAGAGGAGAGGTTGGATAGCCAGACGTAGAGAGGAGAGGGTGGATAGCCAGACGAGGAGAGGGTGGATAGCCAGACGCAGAGAGGAGATAGTGGATAGCCAGACATACAGAGGAGAGGGTGGATAGTAAGATGTAGAGAGTAGAGGGTGGATAGCCAGACGTAGAGAGGAGAGGGTGGATAGCCAGACGTAGAGAGGAGAGGGTGGATAGCCAGACATACAGAGGAGAGGGTGGATAGTAAGACGTAGAGAGGAGAGGGTGGATAGCCAGACGAGGAGAGGGTGGATAGCCAGACGCAGAGAGGAGATAGTGGATAGCCAGACATACAGAGGAGAGGGTGGATAGTAAGATGTAGAGAGTAGAGGGTGGATAGCCAGACGTAGAGAGGAGAGGGTGGATAGCCAGACGTAGAGAGAGAGATGGTGGATAACCAGACACAGAGAGAGAGAGGGGATGATGGATAACCAGACACAGAGAGAAAGAGGGTGGAGAGAGATAATCAAAATCAAATCAAATCAAATCAAATCAAATGTATTTGTCACATACACATGGTTAGCAGATGTTAATGCGAGTGTAGCGAAATGCTTGTGCTTCTAGTTCCGACAATGCAGTAATAACCAACAAGTAATCTAGCTAACAATTCCAAAACTACTACCTTATAGACACAAGTGTAAGGGGATAAAGAATATGTACATAAAGATATATGAATGAGTGATGGTACAGAGCGGCATAGGCAAGATACAGTAGATGGTATTGAGTGCAGTATATACATATGAGATGAGTATGTAAACAAAGTGGCATAGTTAAAGTGGCTAGTGATACATGTATTAAATAAAGATGCAGTAGATGATATAGAGTACAGTATATACGTATACATATGAGACGAATAATGTAGGGTATGTAAACATTATATTAGGTGGCATTGTTTAAGGTGGCTAGTGATATATTTTACATCATTTCCCATCAATTCCCATTATTAAAGTGGCTGGAGTTGAGTCAGTGTGTTGGCAGCAGCCACTCAATGTTAGTGGTGGCTGTTTAACAGTCTGATGGCCTTGAGATATAAGCTGTTTTTCAGTCTCTCGGTCCCAGCTTTGATGCACCTGTACTGACCTCGCCTTCTGGATGATAGCGGGGTGAACAGGCAGTGGCTCGGGTGGTTGTTGTCCTTGATGATCTTTATGGCCTTCCTGTTACATCGGGTGGTGTAGGTGTCCTGGAGGGCAGGTAGTTTGCCCCCGGTGATGCGTTGTACAGACCTCACTACCCTCTGGAGAGCCTTACGGTTGTGGGCGGAGCAGTTGCCGTACCAGGCGGTGATACAGCCCGACAGGATGCTCTCGATTGTGCCCTCACCTCCTCCCTGTAGGCCGTGTCGTCGTTGTTGGTAATCAAGCCTACCACTGTTGTGTCGTCCGCAAACTTGATGATTGAGTTGGAGGCGTGCGTGGCCACGCAGTCGTGGGTGAACAGGGAGTACAGGAGAGGGCTCAGAATGCACCCTTGTGGGGCCCCAGTGTTGAGGATCAGCTGGGTGGAGATGTTGTTGCCTACCCTCACCACCTGGGGGCGGCCCGTCAGGAAGTCCAGTACCCAGTTGCACAGGGCGGGGTCGAGACCCAGGGTCTCGAGCTTGATGAGAGAGAGAGAATAACCAGACGTAGAGAGGAGAGGGTGGATAGCCAGACGTAGAGAGGAGAGGGTGGATAGCCAGATGTAGAGAGGAGAGGGTGGATAGTAAGACGTAGAGAGGAGAGGGTGGATAGCCAGACGTAGAGAGGAGTGGGTGGATAGCCAGACGTAGAGAGGAGAGGGTGGATAGCCAGACGTAGAGAGGAGAGGGTGGATAGCCAGACGCAGAGAGGAGAGGGTGGATAGCCAGACGTAGAGAGGAGAGGGTGGAGAGAGGAGATAGTGAGATATACAAAGAGATGGAGAATAACCAGACGTAGAGAGGAGAAGGTGGATAGCCAGACGTAGAGAGGAGAGGGTGGATAACCAGACGAAGAGAGGAGAGGGTGGATAGTAAGACGTAGAGAGGAGAGGGTGGATAGCCAGACGTAGAGAGGAGTGGGTGGATAGCCAGACGTAGAGAGGAGAGGGTGGATAGCCAGACGTAGAGAGGAGAGGGTGGATAGCCAGACGCAGAGAGGAGAGGGTGGATAGCCAGACATACAGAGGAGAGGGTGGATAGTAAGACGTAGAGAGGAGAGGGTGGATAGCCAGACATACAGAGGAGAGGGTGGATAGTAAGACGTAGAGAGGAGAGGGTGGATAGCCAGACGTAGAGAGGAGAGAGGGTGGATAGCCAGACGTAGAGAGGAGAGGGTGGATAGCCAGACGTAGAGAGTAGAGGGTGGATAGCCAGACGTAGAGAGGAGAGGTTGGATAGCCAGACGTAGAGAGGAGAGGTTGGATAGCCAGACGTAGAGAGGAGAGGGTGGATAGCCAGACGAGGAGAGGGTGGATAGCCAGACGCAGAGAGGAGATAGTGGATAGCCAGACATACAGAGGAGAGGGTGGATAGTAAGATGTAGAGAGTAGAGGGTGGATAGCCAGACGTAGAGAGGAGAGGGTGGATAGCCAGACGTAGAGAGGAGAGGGTGGATAGCCAGATGAAGAGAGGAGAGGGTGGATAGCCAGACGTAGAGACAGAGAGAGGGAGGAGAGAGGAGATAGTGAGATATACAAAGAGAGAAACAGTGAGAGAGAGAGATAGAGACAAACAGATACACAAAGAGATATAAAGAGAAAGAGGGAGTGAGAGAGGGACAGAGAGAGAGATATATACATTAATAAGTGTGTGTGGGTCTGTGAATGAGTCTGTTTGCAGCAAGGCTTATATGTGTGTGAACAAGTTTTGAATTGTTTTTGTGTCTGTGTAATCTGAAGGAAATATGTGTCTCTAGTATGTTCATACTGTACTGTGTACAGTAGAAGTCTAGTATGCAAATATGTATATCATCCAAGCTCTGCAGTAGAAGTCTAGTATGCACATATATAGACAAGCCAAGCTCTGCAGTATAAGTCTAGTATGCAAATATATAGACAAGCCAAGATCTGCAAGAGGAGTCACTCATTCCTTCTCCTGTAATGTCATGACCTCCCAGTAGGTGGACAGAAAAAGTGAGGTCTATATCACATGATATGCTCTGGTGTCCTCTAACCTGAGCCTAGTGCTGTTCCAGGAGATATCTAACCTGAGCCTAGTGCTAGTCTAGGACATCTAACCTGAGCCTAGTGCTAGTCCAGGAGATATCTAACCTGAGCCTAGTGCTAGTCCAGGAGATATCTAACCTAAGCCCAGTGATAGTCCAGGAGATATCTCACCCGAGTCTAGTGCTAGTCCAGGAGATATCTAACCTGAGTCTAGTGCTAGTCCAGGAGATATCTCACCTGAGTCTAGTATTGGTCTAGGAGATATCTCACCTGAGCCTAGTGCTAGTCCAGGAGATATCTAACCTGAGCCTATTGCTATTCCAGGAGATGTCTAACCTGAGCCTAGTGCTATTCCAGTATATATCTAACCTGAGTCTAGTGCTAGTCCAGGAGATATCTAACCTGAGTCTAGTGCTAGTCCAGGAGATATCTAACCTGAGCCTATTGCTAGTCCAGGAGATCTCTAACCTGAGCCTATTGCTAGTCCAGGAGATGTCTAACCTGAGCCTAGTGCTATTCCAGGAGATATCTCACCTGAGTCTAGAGCTAGTCCAGGAGATATCTCACCTGAGTCTAGTACTGGTCCAGGAGATATCTAACCTGAGTCTAGTACTGGTCCAGGAGATATCTCACCTGAGTCTAGTTCTGGTCTATGAGATATATTACCTGAGTCTAGTACTGGTCCAGGAGATGTCTAACATGAGTCTAGTGCTGTTCCAGGAGATATCTCACCTGAGTCTAGTACTGGTCTAGGAGATATCTCACCTGAGTCTAGTACTGGTCTAGGAGATATCTCAGCTGACTCTAGTACTGGTCCAGGAGATATCTAACCTGAGTCTAGTACTGGTCGAGGAGATATCTAACCTGAGTCTAGTAGTGGTCCAGGAGATATCTCACCTGAGTCTACTATTGGTCTAGGAGATATCTCACCTGAGTCTAGTACTGGTCCAGGAGATGTCTGACCTGAGTCTAGTGCTGTTCCAGGAGATATCTCACCTGAGGCTAGTACTGGTCCAGGAGATATCTCACCTGAGTCTAGTACTGGTCTAGGAGATATCTCACCTGAGCCTATTGCTAGTCCAGGAGATGTCTAACCTAAGCCTAGTTCTAGTCCAGGAGATATCTAACCTGAGTCTAGTGCTAGTCCAGGAGATATCTCACCTGAGTCTAGTATTGGTCTAGGAGATATCTCACCTGAGCCTAGTGCTAGTCCAGGAGATATCTAACCTGAGCCTAGTGCTAGTCCAGGAGATATCTAACCTCAGCCTAGTGCTGTTCCAGGAGATATCTCACCTGAGTCTAGTGCTAGTCCAGGAGATATCTCACCTGAGTCTAGTACTGGTCTAGGAGATATCTCACCTGAGTCTAGTACTGGTCCAGGAGATATCTCACCTGAGTCTAGTACTGGTCTTGGAGATATCTAACCTGAGTCTAGTACTGGTCTAGGAGATATCTAACCTGAGTCTAGTACTGGTCTAGGAGATATCTAACCTGAGTCTAGTACTGGTCTAGGAGATATCTAGCATGGCCTGAGAGTCTAAAGAACACAAGTGGGAGAGCACCAACACGGCAGTGTGACTCCTACTGCTAGTCCTAGTCCTAGTATGACTACAACTGTGGAACAATCCATCTTTAACCCTCTCACTGTACATCACTGTTGTACTTTACCTTACATTTAACCTGTGAATGACTCTATGACCCCCCCTTCCAAACCCTAGACCTAAATCTTCCTAAACTACCATAACGTTGATGAATGTGCGTGTGCCCTTAACTTGAAATTACACTATAGTCAGGGACGGTAGGAGTGCATCTCCAACATGTTCTGGACCGTTGTCCAATGCTGCTGGAGTCCTTGGTTTTAAGTGTTCACCCTGTAGACGAATCAGGGTGTATTAAATACGCTTGTCACTCTCCACTGGCGGTAGACGGGGGAATGTATTTTGACAAACTCAGCTCCACAATACCTAAGTGTCCCTGGCTGACGCCAAGAGATAAATACCCCTAAATTAGGAAATGGCTTGAATTTAGGCAAAGTAGCCTTTTAAAACATACATTTCTCCCTGTCACTATAGTCTAGCTAAGGTCAACAAACAGACATTGAGTGACAAGTCAAATTGGTTAATCTAATTTTGTATCTAAAGCCAAAGGTTAATGTCTGACTACTGTATATTATTCATCTAGTGATAGAAAAACAGCTATGATGCTTGTTTATTGACAAGAAAGACATAAAGAAAGAAAGACAAAGATAAAACAGAAAAACAGAAAGACAGACAGACAAAAAGACAGACAGACAGACAGACAGACAGACAGACAGACAGACAGACAGACATACATACAGACAGACAGACAGACAGACAGACAGACAGACAGACAGACAGACAGAAAGACAGAAAGACAGACATACAAACAGACAGACAGAAAGACAGACAGACAGAAAGACAGACAGAAAGACAGAAAGGCTGTGTCAGCACCAGAACAAGACAATGTTCAGACGGTGAATTAAACAGGTGTGTGTGTGTGAGAGAAGTGCGGAGAGGCTGGGCTAACACTGGGACTACACTGTTCCAAAGGAAAGAAAGGGAAATGTCTCCACATGCTCTGACAAGTGTTCAGCACCGTCAAGGCACTTGTTATGTCCCTCAAATCACTCATGTGTATAGATTGTATAAATAAAAGTATCTGCTAAATGACTAAAATGTCAAATGTAAACGCATTGTCGGCTTGTAAGGTTGTGTGTGTTTATGTGTGTGCATGAGCGCGAGTGAGTACCTGCGAAAATGAGTTACATTCATTTAAAGCATACTTATTTTTCAAAATTTCACATACACAATGGTTACTATTTAGAATGCATGTACTGGTAATCAGACATGACGTGTCTGTGCATGTGTGTGTGTGCATGCACACGCATTCACCTGACTCTGCATTTGACTCGACTACTCATTCTGCATATCTCATACTGCATGTCTCATATACTGCATGTTTCATATACTGCATGTTTCATATACTGCATGTTTCATATACTGCAGGTTCATATACTGCATGCTTCATATACTGCATGTCTCAAGTATTGCATGTTTCATATACTGCATGTACATATACTGCATGCTTCATATACTGCATGTTTCATATACTGCATGTCTCATATACTGCATGTCTCATATACTGCCTGTTTCATATACTGCATGTCTCATATACTGCATGTCTCATATACTGCATGTTTCATATACTGCATCTTTCATATACTGCATGTCTCATATACTGCATGTCTCATGTTGCACTGGAGATGATGTGTTTGGTAGAACACTGACCAAATGAGGTCAGAAGACTGAAAATAGTCCCTCCACTTGGCCATGGCACCAACTTGCTGTCAGCTGCCACGATTTCAGACCACACAGAGAGAGTCCTGCTCCATGGACCCATCAGCTTTGACTGATGCCTCTAATGCATGAGAGCTGCCATGACATTCCGTACTGTAGGTGAGTGGTTCAACATGCCAACTGGGTATGTGTGTGTGTGTGTGTGTGTGTGTGTGTGTGTGTGTGTGTGTGTGTGTGTGTGTGTGTGTGTGTGTGTGTGTGTGTGTGTGTGTGTGTGTGTGTGTGTGTGTGCGTGTGCGTGCGTGTTTGTGGGCGTGTGTGTGTGTGTGTGTGTGTGTGTGTGTGTGTGTGTGTGTGTGTGTGTGTGTGTGTGTGCGTGTGCGTGTGCGTGTGCGTGTGCGTGTGCGTGTGTGTTTGTGGGTGTGTGTGTGTGTGGGCTATAGCTAGATGTACAAACGATAAATACATGAATGATTACAGTAACTGTTTATAAACTACATATGAACCTTTATACTTTAATTGTGACGATATGGGAAATGGGACATGGGACAATGAGATATAGGATATGGGACATCGTAACATGGGATTTGGGTCAAGGGTTATGGGACAAGGGTTATGGGACATGGTAACATGAGAAATGGGACATGTGACATGGGACATTAAATGTCACACATGTGTTCTTTGTGACAACAGGGAACATGGAATATAAGATATGGGACATGGGTTATGGGATATGGGACATGAGACATGGGATATTGGACATGAGACATGGGACATGGAAATTGGGACATGTGAAACGGGATATGGTACATGGGACATGGGGCATGGGATGTTGGACAAGGTATAGGGAACATGGGATATGGGATATGGGACATGGTAACATGGGATATGGGACAAGGTAACATGGAATATGGGACAAGGTAACATGGGATGTGTGACATGGGTCTGGGGACCCATGTTAAATGTTATAAGTCTCCTGAGGGGGAAAAGGTGTTGTCATGCCCACGACTGTCTTGGTGTGTTTGGACCATGATAGTTCCACTACAGCTCCACTACAGCCCGTCGATGTTAATGGGGGCCTGTTCGGCCCTCCTTTTCCTATTGTCCACGATCAGTTCCTTTGTCTTGCTTTACATTGAGGGAGAGGTTGTTGTCCGGTCACCTCACTGCAAGGTCTCTAACCTCCTCCCTATAGGCTGTCTCATCGTTGTTGGTGATCAGCCCTACCATTTTTTAGTCATCAGCAAACTTAATGATGGTGTTGGAGTTGTGCTTGGTCACGCAGTCATGAGTGAACAGGGAGTACTGAGCACGCACCCCTGATGGGCCCCAGTGTTGAGGATCAGCGTGGCAGATGTGTTGTTGTCTACGGTTACCACCTGGGGACAGCCCGTTAGGAAGACGAGGATCCAGTTGCAGAGGGAGGTGTTTAGTCCCAGGGACCTTAGCTTAGTGATGAGCTTCGTGGGCACTATGGTGTTGAATGCTGAGCTGTAGTCATTGAACAGCATTTTCACAAAGGTGTTCCTTTTGTCCATGTGGGAAAGGGCAGTGTGGAGTGTGATTGAGAATGCATCATCTGTGGATCTGTTGGGGCGGTTTGCGAATTGGAGTGGGTCTAGGGTTTCCGGGATGATGGTGTTGATGTGAGCCATGACCAGCCTTTCAAAGCACTTCATGGCTACCTTCACTTTCTTGGACACAGGGACTATGGTGGTCTGCTTGAAACATGTAGGTATTACAGACTCGGTCAGGGAGTTTGAAAATGTTAGTGAAGACACTTGCTAGTTGTTCCACGCATGCTCTGAGTACATGTAGGCTTTGTAAATGCCGCGGCTTTGTAAATGCTGACCTGTTTATGGGACATTGGACATGGGATATGGGATATGGGATATTGGACATGTGTCATGGGACATGGGACATGGGTCATGGGATATGAGAGACATCCAGTCCAAATGATCATGCAAATAATAATATTGTTGTATAAATGTTATCTCTATATAGAATACTGTATGTCAAACCAATGAAATATTCCAAGTATACAACAGCTTTATGATGTTGATTTCATAATGACGTCCTACAGTCCTTTTTACTGGGAACCGTTCTCAGCAGGATCAATGGCTCAGGACAGGCTCCTCTTCTCTAGTTAAGCAGGTACGCTCTCATCCCTGTAAATCCTGCTGAAAGGGTTTCACTCCCCCCAAATCCTATTAAAGTCAAGCTGGGCAGAGATTAACCCGATGATCATTTCAAGGCCTGGGGACCCGATGGTTCCTCTCTTCAGCCCCATGTCCTCCCATTTACCCTATGTCACCAGACGGTGAGCAGAAGTGTCTGTTTAATGCTTAATGTCTTTACCAGGTTTACCAGGCAGGGGGCCCCGACTGGGCCCAGTGTCCAGCCCCCGGGGCCATGACCCTGGCCACACTCGCTGGGATGATGGGCTGGCTGGACGGTGGGAAGGGAAGCACCTCTCCAGGCTAAGCCCAGGGCAATAAGGCCTGGTTAACTATGGCCATGCAGGGAGCCACAGTGACCCCATTCTGACTGTGTCATAAAGCTTTGGTACCAATAGATAATGAACAAGTTGTGCTGAGACTGAGGATGTCCAAATATGGACACAAAAATATAAAATATAAAAAAGACTATGGATGCTATAGAGATATTAAATCAAGTGACTGTATACATTGTTGATGGCAATCTGCGTTGATGCTGTAGGACTAACTAGTTGTGCAATGGGACCATGTAACCTGGAACTTGACCAGTCATTAGGGATAGCCCTTCTGACCCCAAACACCAGGAGACGTGGCTGTAACCATGGTAACTGAAACAGTGGTGAGAACCTATGAGGCAGGGGGATGGGGGTGATACGGTCTGAGGCAGGGTTGGGATAGGCAGCTGGGGGTGATATGGTCTGAGGCAGGTTGGGATAAGTGGCTGGGGGTGATACGGTCTGAGGCAGGTTGGGATAAGTGGATGGGGGTGATATGGTCTGAGACAGGGTTGGGATAGGCAGCTGGGGGTGATATGGTCTGAGGCAGGTTGGGATAGGCAGCTGGGGGTGATATGGCCTGAGGCAGGTTGGGATAAGTGGCTGGGGGTGATACGGTCTGAGGCAGGTTGGGATAGGCAGCTGGGGGTGATACGGTCTGAGACAGGGTTGGGATAAGTGGCTGGGGGTGATACGGTCTGAGACAGGGTTGGGATAAGTGGCTGGGGGTGATACGGTCTGAGGCAGGGTTGGGATAAGTGGCTGGGGGTGATATGGTCTGAGACAGGTTGGGATAAGTGGCTGTAGGTGATACGGTCTGAGGCAGGGTTGGGATAAGTGGCTGGGGGTGATACGGTCTGAGGCAGGTTGGGATAGGCAGCTGTAGGTGATACGGTCTGAGACAGGGTTGGGATAAGTGGATGGGGGTGATACGGTCTGAGACAGGGTTGGGATAAGTGGATGGGGGTGATACGGTCTGAGGCAGGGTTGGGATAAGTGGATGGGGGTGATACGGTCTGAGGCAGGTTGGGATAAGTGGATGGGGGTGATATGGTCTGAGACAGGTTGGGATAAGTGGCTGTAGGTGATACGGTCTGAGGCAGGGTTGGGATAGGCAGCTGGGGGTGATATGGTCTGAGGCAGGTTGGGATAAGTGGCTGGGGGTGATACGGTCTGAGGCAGGTTGGGATAGGCAGCTGGGGGTGATACGGTCTGAGGCAGGGTTGGGATAGGCAGCTGTAGGTGATACGGTCTGAGGCAGGTTGGGATAAGTGGCTGGGGGTGATATGGTCTGAGGCAGGGTTGGGATAAGTGGCTGGGGGTGATATGGTCTGAGGCAGGTTGGGATAAGTGGCTGGGGGTGATATGGTCTGAGACAGGGTTGGGATAGGCAGCTGTAGGTGATACGGTCTGAGGCAGGTTGGGATAAGTGGCTGGGGGTGATACGGTCTGAGGCAGGTTGGGATAAGTGGCTGGGGGTGATACGGTCTGAGACAGGGTTGGGATAAGTGGCTGGGGGTGATACGGTCTGAGGCAGGGTTGGGATAAGTGGCTGGGGGTGATACGGTCTGAGGCAGGTTGGGATAAGTGGCTGGGGGTGATACGGTCTGAGGCAGGGTTGGGATAGGCAGCTGTAGGTGATATGGTCTGAGACAGGGTTGGGATAGGCAGCTGGGGTTGATATGGTCTGAGGCAGGTTGGGATAAGTGGCTGGGGGTGATACGGTCTGAGGCAGGTTGGGATAGGCAGCTGTAGGTGATACGTCTGAGGCATGTTGGGATAGGCAGCTGGGGGTGATACGGTCTGAGGCAGGTTGGGATAGGCAGCTGTAGGTGATACGGTCTGAGGCAGGTTGGGATAAGTGGCTGGGGGTGATACGGTCTGAGACAGGTTTGGGATAAGTGGCTGGGGGTGATATGGTCTGAGGCAGGTTGGGATAGGCAGCTGGGGGTGATACGGTCTGAGGCAGGTTGGGATAAGTGGCTGGGGGTGATACGGTCTGAGGCAGGTTGGGATAAGTGGCTGGGGGTGATACGGTCTGAGACAGGGTTGGGATAAGTGGCTGGGGGTGATACGGTCTGAGACAGGGTTGGGATAAGTGGCTGGGGGTGATACGGTCTGAGACAGGGTTGGGAAAGGGTACTGGGGGGGTCACTGTTGTAGATGATGCTAATGACCAGTTCACGTTGTGAAACAAAATGGCTTCATTGTACTGGGATTTATCTCGTGCTGAGACACAAAGGCTCTGGGGAGGTTACGCTCCGTACATAGATTATTGTAATCCTCAGGCAATTACCAAACTGCATCGTCTCAAGAGAGAGAAGAACTGATCAACAAGACATGAAAAGCTGACTGCATAGCCAAATGCTATCCATTTTAGGAAATCCCTCAACTGAAGTTCGAATGAAAACTGACCGACTTCCTAACATGGATTCCGTAACAACCCCTGTGGAGAGCTCTGTCTAAAGACAGTCACAAATCAAAGTTGTTCAACAAAAGCTTCCAACACTTTATGTGTCACTCGAACAATGCATATTTATGTGGATCCCAAATAGAGGCTATTTTAGAGCTGGCTCACTGTGAAAAAGCTCCAACAAGTATCCTTTTTAAGAATTGGCTATATCTTAGGACTCCAGCACTTGCATGTGTTTTTAATGCTTGCTCCCAAGCCACAATGGCCTTTGTCTTTATAGGCCTTTCAACGCCTTTAAAAAATGTCAGAGGATTCTTTTCTTCCCCTCCGAAGCCACAGAGAGAACACTTGGCTGGCTAGTCACACCCCCTTGTCTTCCCCTCCGAAGCCACAGAGAGCACACTTGGCTGGCTAGTCACACCCCCTTGTCTTCCCCTCCGAAGCCACAGAGAGAACACTTGGCTGGCTAGTCACACCCCCTTTTCTTCCCCTCCGAAGCCACAGAGAGCACACTTGGCTGGCTAGTCACACCCCCTTTTCTTCCCCTCCGAAGCCACAGAGAGCACACTTGGCTGGCTAGTCACACCCCCTTTTCTTCCCCTCCGAAGCCACAGAGAGCACACTTGGCTGGCTAGTCACACCCCCTTTTCTTGGCTTTTGACAGGAAGCTTCTGATGTTTAAATGTACCCTGCATAATGAATGTGATGAATGAGGCGATGCAGGATGAGAGAGAGAAGGCAGTGGATGCAGTAGACCATCCAGAGAAGCACCTGGCCTGAACAAAGATGCCCTTTCTGACATGGGATGTCTCTCTGTGTGTGTGTGTGTCTCTGTGTGTGTGTGTGTGTGTGTGAGTGTGTGTGTGTGTGTGTGTGTGTGTGTGTGTGTGTGTGTGTGTGTGTGTGTGTGTGTGTGTGTGTGTGTGTGTGTGTCTGTGTCTGTGTCTGTGTCTGTGTCTGTGTGTGTGTGTGTGTGTGTTTGTGTGTCTGTGTTTGTGTGTGTGTGTGTGTGTGTGTGTGTGTGTGTGTGTGTGTGTGTGTGTGTGTGTGTGTGTGTGTGTCTGTGTGTGTGTGTGTGTGTGTGTGTGTGTGTGTCTGTGTTTGTGTGTGTGTGTGTGTGTGTGTGTGTGTGTGTTTTCGTGCCCTGGTACCAACTCTCCCCATCGCCCCAGCTCTGCGCCCAGCTGCAATGGCATTCAGTCCCCGCCCGCACCCGTATTCATCTCGCCTCAATCTCGCCCTCTTCCAGAAAGGGACACTGTCTCCTGCAGACATAAAGAGGTCTTTATTTGATTTGTATTGATAGCCCACAAGCTGTGGACAAACGTTTTGGGAACAAGTTTCTAACTGTGGCTCCCGGGGGGGGGGGGGGTGTGTGTGCGTTCGTATGAGGGTGGTGGCCATGCTCCGTATTGTCACACTGTTGCAAGGAGCCTGTCTGGTTGTCAGTGTTCCTTCAGTCAGGGCCAGACTATCATAAGTTTGAGCCACAGTTTAGCTGAAATGAAGAAATTG
Source organism: Oncorhynchus mykiss (assembly GCF_013265735.2). Classification (NCBI taxonomy): domain Eukaryota; kingdom Metazoa; phylum Chordata; class Actinopteri; order Salmoniformes; family Salmonidae; genus Oncorhynchus; species Oncorhynchus mykiss. The sequence goes on along the minus strand of NC_048576.1, from coordinate 91,129,727 downwards.
TTACATTTTGTTTACCATACAAATGCAGTTTAAGAACAGCTGACTGTGTAATAATTTATTTTACAGCATCAGACATCTTTTCTCATGGAATTTTTTATATATTTGTATCTTTATTTAACCAGGCAAGTCAGTTTAGAACAAATTCCTATTGACAAGAACAGCCTAGGAACAGTGGGTTAACTTCCTTGTTCAGGGGCAGAACAGCAGATTTTTAGCTTGTCAGTTCAGGGATTTGATCTTGCAACCGTTCAGCTGCTGACCCAAACCTCTAACCACTAGGCTACCTGTCTCTCACCACTAGGCTACCTGCCTCTAACCCCTAGGCTACCTGTCTCTAACCACTAGGCTACCTGCCTCTAACCACTAGGCTACTTGTCTCTAACCACTAGGCTACCTGCCTCTAACCACTAGGCTTCCTGCCTCTAAACACTAGGCTACCTGCCTCTAACCACTAGGCTAACTGCCTCTAACAAACTAGGCTACCTGTCTCTAACCACTAGGCGACCTGTCTCTAACCACTAATTTACCTGCCTCTAACCACTAGGCTACCTGCCTTTAACCACTAGGCTACCTGTCTCTAACCACTAGGCTACTTGCCTCTAACCACTAGGCTACCTGCTTCTAACCACTAGGCTACCTGTCTCTAACCACTAGGCTACATGTCTCTAACCACTATGCTACCTGTCTCTAACCACTAGGCTACCTGCCTCTAACCACTAGGCTACCTGTCTCTAACCACTAGGCTACCTGTCTCTAACCACTAGGCTACCTGTCTCTAACCACTAGGCTACCTGTCTCTAACCACTAGGCTACCTGCCTCTAACCACTAGGCTACCTGTCTCTAACCACTAGGCTACCTGTCTCTAACCACTAGGCTACCTGCCACCCCAGGAATAGTCTAAGGAAAAATATAGATTCTATTGATGACAAAAGTACATTAAAATCACAAGTACTCACCTTTTATTTAGTCAGTTACATAAACGAAGGAGGGAGGAATAGAGAGAGATGTTTGTTTCCCACCCCTACTACCAAACACAGGGCCTATGACCATGACATGAACTTGTCTGTCTCTGTTATTTAGACAAAGCCAATAGGACTGAAAGGAATTATTAGCCAGTTTGTGTGACTGGTCTTTCATTTAGCGCCCAGTCTTTGAGCCAATGATAGATGATTAATATATGCATCCCACAAGACTTACTACAACAACAGACAACTGCAGTCCCCACCCCCTAGCCACAACACAACACACAACAATGCATGTCATTTAGTTGTGAGCGTGTGTATGTGTGTATGCATATACAAGGCCAGCCAGTTTGGCACAGAATGAGCTGGTGGCATTGTTGCAGTGGTTGCAGTCTCCAGCTGGGTAAGATTTATGCCCGTGGGGGAGTGCTGGAATCTGGGCCGCTTTCTCTGTCCCAACTCAGCTGCATTGACAACAAAACTCATCAGGGCCCAGCTGCAGATCTTAGCATGGGTCTCTGTCTCTGTCTCTGTCTCTGTCTCTCTCTCTCTCTCTCTCTCTCTCTCTCTCTCTCTCTCTCTCTCTCGCTGTATTTCGCTCACTCTCTCTCTCTCTTTCTTTCCCTCTCTCTTTCTCCTTCTCTCTGCATCCTCCTGTATTCTCTCTCTCTCTCTCTCTCTCTCTCTCTCTCTCTCTCTCTCTCTCTCTCTCTCTCTCTCTCTCCCCTCTCCACCCCCCAATCCCCCCACCCTGTCATCCCATCCCCCTGGACGTAGGGTTCCTCTGCCTCACTCTGTTGTCATGGTAATGACTCAGCCCAGTAGAGAATAAGTTAAAGTTGATTTCAGTCAGAAAATGAAGAGGGGAAAGCAACGAGAAACAGAGAGAGGACAACATAGAACATAATTATTCATAAATTATTGAGTTCCCTTGAGAAAGTCAAGCCAGTGTGTGTCAGGCATACACATGCACGCACACACGCAAACACACACTTACACACAGAAAACACACACACAGAAAACACACGCATACTTACTCATTGACACAGCAGCAAATATTTAAAATAATGTTTTATTGGTCTGTCTTGGTCTGCACCAGTTGCGTGTATTACATAATGGTGCTGCACTGTTTGGTTTTTCTCTGTTTTTATGTGAAATCCTTGTCAGGTTATCCTCCTATAGCAGTGTTCTCTCTCAGTGCTCTATATGATGATAACATGTGACACAGCATATGGCAACAGTTACCAGAGAACCCAAATAAAGATGTGTTACACGTTGTTTTACAGTCTGTATTACCCCACTGTGACAAAGCCCAGTATCTAATGTTAAAACATAGGATCAGTAACAGGAGCAGAAAGGTTTAACATCAACATGACACACATAGTTGGAACGACGTGAAGAAAAATACATGCATTCCTGGCTTCTACTACTTGTCCCACCTTTCAGGAGTGTCTGGGAGTCAGAGAGGCTGGTTCCAGCACTTCACATGGCGAGGACCACCGCAGACCTGTCGGCCGGTGTGTGTGTGTGTGTGTGTGTGTGTGTGTGTGTGTGTGTGTGTGTGTGTGTGTGTGTGTGTGTGTGTGTGTGTGTGTGTGTGTGTGTGTGTGTGTGTGTGTCTGTGTGTGTGTGCGTGTGTGTGCATATATATGTGTGTGTGTGTCAGTGTCAGTGTGGGTTTGAGAGAAGGTCCTCAGAACGTCTGGAAGCTCTCACTACATCTCACCACAGTCCATGGTGTTCTACTGAGGTGGAGTAGCCGCCTGGCTTGTTGCTGAGGATGGAAAGGCTCCTGTGTCTTCAGAGGTGTGTCTGTGGTGTTTCTATCAGGATAGTCAAATCCTTAAAGGGGCCATTTACCATTGCTACTTTTTGACTTTGAAATGAATGATATACTGTATAACCATTGATTATTGAAGAATATAACTTATAAATGCCTCATGGGCTTAGTTCAACTGTCGTAGCCCATCAGAACCCAAAAGATAAGCTTTGTTTAAAGGAATTGTAAACAAACACTTTACAGCCTCAACACATGAGACCTATAATAAACAGTCTTTGCATCCGTAGCTCTGTCTATTAAGTTGAGTGTGGTTACATTTCTGTTACCCCATCCCTCAGCTGTTTACCATATCAGTGACAGGGTGGCCAGCACAGCAGATTGCCCCTTTATAGAGATAGTTTACCTTTTTTGGTCACTTCAGTTCCTGTGAATACAGTCATTGAGTAACATCAGGTTTGGCACCAGGGTGCAAACACAATGATGGTTGGATTGGTAACACTTTACACTAAAAGGGTAGTTCACTTTTTTCAAGTGTATCTTATTTTCAACTTCCCTGGGTTTGTTTCCTCCAAAACGTTTTAAATGTTTCCCTGGTTATTTAACAATGTCTTGAATATCATTGAGAAGCAGGGCAAACAATAGGTTAACTTATTAGAAGAAAAGAACAAGAAGTTGAAAATAAGCTATTTAAAAAAATGCAGCTATAACTTTAATGTGAAGCGTTACCAAAATGGGTGTTGGGTCGCTGCTCTGTAGCCCTGAGTTCTGACCATCAGTATTTCACGCCTTCTGCCAAACCTGACGTTACTCAATGGCCATATTCAGAGGAGCCAGGGTGGCTCGTTGCACAATTTCTTAGGGATTGATGTGGCTATGTTCCTCTTTACAGGGGGGGGGGGGGGGGGGGGGGGGGGGGGGGGGTCTACCCCTCTACCACTCAGCCTGGCGGTCAGCCCTCCTACCCCTGCCTCTCACCTCAGGCCAGATCTTGGCCCATGGATGGAATATTGGCCAGCAATAACAGTGAAACCATCCCACCCACCATCACCAGCAGATACTGTATGATCATAAACCAGCCTGAAAAAATGATGTTTGTTTACACCAAGTAAATAAACTACATGCTGTAATGCTGGAGGCTGGCTGCAAATACTGTAGCTAATTACAGAGGCCATGGTGTCTTTTCTGGAATATTCTCTTCCTTCCAAGATAGTGAGTACGGTTACATGCACACAGTAATGTGATTATTGCAAAAATAACGATGTCCCTAATAATCCTGTTTACATGGACACATCTGAAATCAGGCTACCTGATGGCACTCAGATAAATGCAGCCATTCAAAATACGTTCACATTCACGTTCTTCCACCATGTTATTTTTGGGAAGCAAAAAGTTGGGACATGTAAAGTTGTGGAAGTAAGTGAAAACTACTTCTAATGATGTATACATCAAATTCTTCCAAACTCACTTCACTCGCGCTAAAGAGGGAGGCTCGCACCTCTGTATATAGCCTCATTACTGTTATTTTATTGTTGCTCTTTTCTTTTTTTTAATCTTTACATTTTGTAATTTATTTAACTTAAGTTTACTTCGTAAATACTTTCTTAACACTTATTTTCCAAAAACTGCATTGTTGGTTAAGGGCTTGTAAGGAATCATTTCACTGTAATTCTGAGCATGTGACAAATACAATTTGATTTGATTTGAAATATGCCACAAGAATGCCGATTACGGTGTTTACATGCCCTAATATGTGTTTACATGCCCTAATAATTAGAAAAATTGCTCAGGAAACACACTAATTAAGATAAGCAGAGTAAGGTGTTTACATGACTATTGCATAATCTGCCTGCTTCCAAAATAAGTTTAATGTTGAATTATTACTGTCATTACTGTCCCGTCTGTTATTACTGTCCCGTCTGTTATTACTGTCCCGTCTGTTATTACTGTCCCGTCTGTTTTTACTGTTATTACTGTGCCGTCTGTTATTACTGTCACGTCTGTAATTACTGTCCCGTCTGTTATTACTGTCCCGTCTGTTATTACCGTCCCGTCTGTTATTACTGTTATTACTGTCCCGTCTGTTTTTACTGTCCCATCTGTTATTACTGTCCCGTCTGTTACTACTGTCCCATCTGTTATTACTGTTATTACTGTCCCGTCTGTTATTACTGTCCCGTCTGTAATTACTGTCCCGTCTGTTATTACTGTCCCGTCTGTTATTACTGTCCCGTCTGTAATTACTGTGCCGTCTGTAATTACTGTCCCGTCTGTTATTACTGGCCCGTCTGTTATTACTGTCCCGTCTGTTACTACTGTCCCGTCTGTTATTACTGTTATTACTGTCCCATCTGTTATTACTGTCCTATCTCCTATTACTGTCCCGTCTGTTATTACTGTCCCGTCTGTTATTACTGTCCCATCTGTTATTACTGTCCCATCTGTTACTACTGTTAATACTGTCCCATCTGTTATTACTGTCCCGTCTGTTATTACTGTCCCGTCTGTTATTACTGTTATTACTGTCCCATCTGTTATTACTGTCCCGTCTGTTATTACTGTCCCATGTGTTATTACTGTCCCGTCTGTTATTACTGTTATTACTGTCCCATCTGTTATTACTGTCCCGTCTGTTATTACTGTCCTGTCTGTTATTACTGTCCCATCTGTTACTACTGTCCCATCTGTTATTACTGTCCCATCTGTTACTACTGTCCCATCTGTTATTACTGTCCCGTCTGTTATTACTGTCCCATCTGTTATTACTGTCCCATCTGTTATTACTGTCCCATCTGTTACTACTGTCCCATCTGTTATTACTGTCCCGTCTGTTATTACTGTCCCGTCTGTTATTACTGTCCCATCTGTTATTACTGTCCCATCTGTTACTACTGTCCCATCTGTTATTACTGTCCCGTCTGTTATTACTGTCCCGTCTGTTATTACTGTCCCGTCTGTTATTACCGTCCCGTCTGTTATTAATGTCCCATCTGTTATTACTGTCCCATCTGTTATTACTGTCTCGTCTGATCACTTTTGTTTTTGCTGTAATTCTGACTACCATATCCTTGTCTAAATGACTGTGATGGACCCATTGTATATTGTGTTTCTCAGGTGGATTGAGGGAACACTCAAATTTTTTTATTGAACCTCGGGACTGAGTTTGACTTTCATTTGACAACTCATCATATTAAAGAGAGGAATCTGTACTTTGCATGTGACATCACATCGTCCATAAACAGAAAATGTATTTATGGGCGATGAGGTAAATTCCACTGTGAGGTCAGTGTCTGACGGTGAGAGAGCGGATCACCGGTTCCCTGGATCTGTCTGCCCCAGCGAGACACCACCAACCCTGGGCCAACCATCCTCCACGCAGCCTCCATCCTCCAGCCGCCTCAGGCCACCTCACTGGTCATAAGACCCCAGAATAATAGCATTGGTCATGGCTAAATGGATCCCGGATTATGGGCTCTGTGGTGGTGTCATGGTCAGAGGAATGTAATTGCATGAAACTGTATGGGGGCTAGCGCATTAGGAAGCCCCCGTCTCCCATCCCCCACTCTTTACCCAGTGAGAACAAGCCAGCTCAAAGGACTGGAGTCATATGGAGACTGTCCCCTGGGGGCTTGGGTGTCATGACTACAATAGCCCCAGTCCACAAGGGCTAGCTCGACTCCTCTCTCCCCAGTGGCCCTTTCTGCTGCCTTGGGGCATGGTCACCAGTGGAAGGAGTGGCTGGTGGTGATGGGGCTGAGAACAGACCTGTGATTCCACCCATATTACCAGAGAGATTTCTGACCCCACTGTGTGCCGTCTCGCCATTCTGCTTACTGGCTCTGCATAATAAGTCCAATTAGTTACCAATCTGGACCCCATAGTCATGGTAAGTACCCAGAGAGCACTGGGGCGCTAGCCTGGGCCAATGCAGGAAGAGAGAGGGACAAAGGTACCATCCCGCTGATCCAACATCCAGCTGATCACATTCCTTTCTCCTCAGGAGTAGGAGGAAGGCACAGGAGACCATCTATTAGATCTACATCAGGGTATTGACGTTATCTCACTTTAGGGTAATGACGTTATCTCACATCAGAGTAATGATGTTATCTCACATCAGGGTAATGACCTTGTCTCACATGAGGGTAATGACATTATCTCACATTAGGGTAATGTATCAAATCAAATCAAACTTTATTTGTCACATGCGCCTAATACAACAAGTGTAGACCTTACCGTGAAATGCTTACTTTTACAAGCCCAGTGACGTTCAAGAAGAGTTAAGAAAATATTTACCAAATAAACAAAAGTTAAAAATTATAAAAAGCAACACAATAAAATAACAATAACCCGTATGTCAGGGTAATGACGTTTTCTCACTCATTGTGGGCGTCTCTGCCGGAAGCAATCAAATACAGTTTAAGAAACAATCACTAAAATATACTTTGGAATGTTGGCAATTAGTCAGTCAGATGAATTCATGGATACCATTGTTATGGCTCTGCGTCCAGTATGAAGGAAGTTAGAGGTATTGTTGCGAGGGAATGCTAACTAGTGTTAGCACAATGACTTCATGCTAGGTTGTTTTACAGTACATGTCTGTCATTAATCAATAACCAGCCAAGGGTAACTAAAAGCTACTTTGCTGAATGTCTAATATGTATATGGTTCGTTAGCTAGTTTCTTAGCCAGCTTGTAGCTTGCGGTTGTGAGTTTGGTAAAATAAAACCATTGCAATCTACCGGAGAATTGTAGAACTTCTGTAGTGTCTTGTTGCTGTCACAGTCAGGTAACCATAAAGGACGCTGCAACAGGGTCAAAGTTGAACATATTTTCTGTCTGCTACAAGAAAAATGACTGTCAGAACGACAGTCTACAGAGAGTAGACCTGAGTATAAATGAAATGTTGTTTTTGCCAATGACACTTGTCACTTACAGTTTATTGACATTGTGTTAGACCTAGTATAAACCAGCCTTCAATAGCAATGCAGATATAACATCATGTTTAATTTCAGGCGATAATAAGCAACTGGGTCTGATTAGACAATATTTGAGAGAGATTTTAGGGGTTCCATCAGGGTCTGTCTTGAGTCCCTTGAAAAGCCTCCATGAAGTATATTTGTAAGAAACTCGAAGAATATCTTTGAAATGTATTATTTTATTCCATTATAGTATAATATTTTTCATCCATTTAAACATATGCCATAGAGAGCATGAGACCATTGCGGGAGCAGCTAGGAGATTGAGGTTTTAGATATATCCATTAAAATGCCAACTCTCTCTCAGCGATGGACTTCTGCTGTTTAGATAAGACTGCGGTCTCTCTGCAGATGAGACCACCATGGTCATGGATCCACAGACACGTGCCACATATTAGACCAACTCTTTACCTGCTCCACTGGCTGCAAGTACATCACTGTGGTCTGTCCAGAAGTTCAAGCTCACACCTGGATCAACATTCTCGTGTGTGTGTGTGTGTGTGTGTGTGCGTGTGTGTGTGTGTGTGTGTGTGTGTGTGTGTGTGTGTGTGTGTGTGTGTGTGTGTGTGTGTGTGTGTGTGTGTGTGTGTGTGTGTGTGTGTGTGTGTGTGTGTGTGTGTGTGTGTGTGTGTGTGAGTGTGAGTGAGTGAGTGAGTGAGTGTGTGTGTGTGCGTGCGTGTGTATATTCCCATTTGGGTGTGCACTACAGAATCTCAGACAGAACTGGTCTGAGTTGCTGACAACTTTGAGTAGTCAGTCCCCAATGGCCCAGTGTAAAAGCACACTGAACAGAATCTAATCCATAGCAAATAGTGAAACACCAGTAGATCATGTAGAATTATTCAAACAGCCCCACAAATGAAGGGTGTATTCAGTCCTGTACTACAGACCAAAATATATCTGCTACACTGCAACTAGACTACTGTACCAGTGTAGCAGAACTGCTCATCGAGGTCACATGTGGAGGTTAGAACATTTATCTTCCTTGGAGGATGCTCCCCTGACCCCTGACCCCTGGCCACGCTGGCACCTATCTGATCATCAGTGCCACTTTAGTGGGGACCCGCAGAGGCCCCTGTTTATGCATTAACCGGGTTGCAATAATGAGCGCCGGCCCCTGACCAATTACAAGGAGATTTACACGAGGCTCCATAGCCTCCTGCAGCATATGGGCTAATCTTCCTGGGTGATCTGCAGTGCTTTGACTCTAAAACTCTCCAACCTCTTACATAGTCATGGAACACTGTTGCTGGTAGCCCTCGTAGTGGGATTTCATATTTTCGGAGGACCCTAACTATGGGGCCCGTTTGTGTGTGTCCATTCGTGCATGTTTACGTGTGTATGTGTGTGAGGCAGACTGCTTGTGGAACAAACCTGGCGAACAGCCCACTCAGGACATTTGACCCTGTGGATTTTCTCGCTCCTCCATGTGGTTTTCTGGAGCTCAAACTTTTCCTCTAGCAAGGACTAAAAGGCTCAAAAGGGTGGAAAAAACAATGTTTTCTTAAGGCTTCTGGACGCCAGGTTGCATAAAAGGTTCCACATGCGTTTGCATCAAACCTCGACTGTTGAGACCACAGGTTCTGTTTTTATTGCCGTAAAACTGACTACCTAAGAAAGTACATATACATATATTCCATTCGCCCTGATTCTTATAAATGTAAATGAACTGCGAAATCAGGTTTACGCCCAAAAGGAAAACAGAGAGCTAAATGTATCTTGCATGTGCATATGCGTGAACGCTTGAATGCAGAGGTGCATGTGTGCATTTGTGTTTGTGCATAGGTGTACGTCCTGTGTGTTCATCTGTGTCTGTATGGCTGTGAAAGCACCTGAAGACTCAGAGACAAACGTTCAGAAATTAACCATTTATAAGGCAGTTTCCTCACCATTTATTAATCAGACTTAATTGACTCGTAAATGGATTAAAGGAACCGTAATTAAACACCTTATGAATGATTTATTAATACATAAAGTTGTTTACAAACGTTTACAAATGTGGGAGTAATGATGTCTTATTGATGGTTAATGACTGCATGTTATTATAAAGATTACCTGATAGCCTTTGCATTATAAGCTGCAGTGATAAAACACATCCCAATGGAAGGCCTCCCTTGTTTAGCAATGCTCGCTGCCTCCCGACTTCCCCCTTTGGTCTTATGAGGTGGTGGTATGGGACACAGGAGACTTTCTCTGTTCTCTGGCCCCTCTTTACCCTCTCACCCTCTATCATCTCACCCTCTATCCTCTCCCCCTTGTCTGATAACAGTAATTGTAGGTTTCTCACTCCACAGCCTTTCAGAGAGGGGAAAGGAGAACACAAGCTACTCTGAACCCTGAAAACAGCACTATTTGAATAAAGCCCATGAAGATTCCTGTAGCATGAAAGGAGCCTCTATCACCTACAACCTTTTATCTGACCCTTACATGAAGTCAAATGCCAAATTCATTACATTGAAAATACATTGAATCATTTTAAATGTGTAGGCTATTTATAAATGTAGCTTTAGTTCAAAATCTTTAATTTGGTCACTGTATCACGTAAAATATTACACATAAAAATAAAATAGAAACACAACAAAAATGTAGCTGGAATAAGAACACAATATTTTCTTGTGATCAAGTGAATACTACATTATTACACAACAGCGCACACATGTACCCACCAATGGTACATACACCCACCAATGTCACATGTGCCCACCAATGGTACATACACCCACCAATGGTACATACACCCACCAATGTAACATGTGCCCACCAATGGTACATACACCCACCAATGGTACATACACCCACCAATGGTACATACACCCACCAATGGTACATACACCCACCAATGGTACATACACCCACCAATGTCACATGTGCCCACCAATGGTACATACACCCACCAATGCCACATACACCCACCAATGCCACATACACCCAGCAATGACGCATACACCCACCAATGGCACATACACCCAGCAATGGCGCATACACCCAGCAATGGCACATACACCCACCAATGGCACATACACCCACCAATGGCACATACACCCACCAATGGCACATACACCCACCAATGGCACATACACCCAGTAATGACGCATACACCCAGCAATGGCACATGTACTCAGCAATGGTACATACACCAATGTCACATACACCCAGCAATGTCATATACACCCAGCAATGGCGCATACACCCAGCAATGTCACATACACCCAGCAATGGCACAAACACCCAGCAATGGCACAAACACCCAGCAATGTCACATACACCCATCAATGTCACATACACCCACCAATGTCACATACACCCACCAATGGCACTTGAACCCACCAATGGCACTTGAACCCACCAATGTCACTTGAACCCACCAATGTCACATGAACCCACCAATAGTACATACACCCACCAATGTCAAATGTACTCACCAATGTCACATGGCCAGCAATCACTGGCCAAATGAAACTGCCTGGAGGCCTAAGGCGGTGAAGTGTGCCCCAATGATAGTTAAACTTCTTTGGGATCGGTGTCCCTTCCACAGGATGGTTGAGCTAACGTAGGCTAATTCGATTAGCATGAGGTTGTAAGTATAACAAGAACTTTTCACAGGACATAGACATATCTGATATTGGCAGAAAGCTTAAATTCTTGATAATCTAACTGCACTGTCCAATTTACAGTAGCTATTACAGTGAAAAAATACCATGCTATTATTTGAAGAGAGTGCACAATTTTGAACATGAAAAGTTAATAATAAACAAATTAGGCACATTTGTGTGATATTTTATAAAACTGTCTGAGACTCCCAGCTCTGTTTGCTGCTACCATGGAGGTGGTCTACCGTGACTGGCAGGAAATGGCATGTAAACACTTTTACCACATTCCACACGCTATAAAGAAACCCCCACAGAATGGACGCTAAGTTTGTGGTAGTGAACGAGGGCCATTAGCTGTAGGGGGAGAGGACCAGTGTGGGGAAAGAATGGGTCAGGCCATGTGCAGTGTTATCAAACAGAAAACTTTAAGTATGGTTGTGATTCTGTGCTTCCATGTTGGATATGTTCCACTCTGGAATGGGGCTCTTCCCTCATGAACTGTACAATGCATGCTGGGAACCTCAGTTCACCGGGTATAATTTTCCATCATGCTTTATGAGCACAGGGGATCAAATCTGTTTGGTCTTGGTCAAGAATGCAATTAGCAGACACACACTCAGTGATTAACGTCAGCATATCACCAGCCGTCAACCATAGGCAAACATGTTTTCCCACTGAACTGATAGGAATGGAATGTCAAATAATGAGCACGGTCACCAGTTAATAACACTTCCTGGAAAGGCATTATACAAGGTGTTCAAAGTTCACACATATTGCTTTTTCCATCTAGATGGTAGAGATTGTAGTAGTCTAGTAGATACTGAGACTGATTTGCATCATAGTAGAAATATCAGTGTGTGTGTGTGTGTGTGTGTGTGTGTGTGTGTGTGTGTGTGTGTGTGTGTGTGTGTGTGTGTGTGTGTGTGTGTGTGTGTGTGTGTGTGTGTGTGTGTGTGTGTGTGTGTGTGTGTGTGCGTGCGCGTACGTGTGTGTGTGTGTGTGCGTGTCCATGTTACTCATGTAAATGTGTACCGGTGCCTTGCATGGCTGTCTTTCACCCTGCCCACACAGATTCACTCCACCCCAGTACCCATCCCTGTCCTCCAGAAGTCCTCCTGTCCATCACAGCACCACCACTCCACTCTTTCTCCAGACAAACAAAGACCCAGGCAGGGCCAGTAGATGCCAGTGCTGGTTCTCACAGCCACAGCCATCCCCAGATAGCATCTCAGTCCCTCCCATCCCAGCTTGCACACATTCACCAGGACCCAGCCACACAGATAGGGTTGCAAATGAGTGCTTCTGTGAGTTCCGAGGCTGGGGAGGGACAGGGAGGTTTCAGGGTGGGATACTGGGACACTGGATGGGAGCCCTGCATGGACATCACCCCCAGTGGACTAGCCCTTGTTCTCCACCATTAATTGATCGATACCTGATATTTGGACTGCGATTCAGGGGCAACTCTCTGGGGCTGGAGACCACTCTCACTGATATGTGTGGGAACTGAGTGGGGGGGCCACAGAGGTGCACCTGCTGAAAGGCTGTTGGGCCCTATTCCCTCTGCACCCTCAGCATTGTCAAGGGTTTCTATTCCGTTTCTCTTCTCAGATGAGCCACACAGTGAAGGGCTACCAAAGTGGGCTATTTGTCAGAGGGGGAGACTATTGAAAGGGGTGACATTGGAGGGAGGGAGGCAGGGATGGAGGGAGGGAAGGAAGTGGCCGACATAGAGCCTAAAGTTCTTTCACAGCATTGAGGGTAGAGTGGTGATGTCATACAGAGGTAGAAGTTGTGGTTTTGTGTATTTGATTTAGGGACCTTTCAGATTTGGTCTATGACATATTTTCATGTGGCAAGCATGCTATTACGGATGTACCCAATGTAATGACAGCAGATATGATTCATTCTCATTAGAAATTCACCAGTTACATTATAAAGGTTCACATGGCCGCGGGGCCAGACGGATTACCAAGATGTGTACTCAGAGCATGCGCCGACCAACTAGCAAGTGTCTTCACTGACATTTTCAACCTCTCCCTGACCGAGTCTGTAATACCTACATGTTTCAAGCAGACCACCATAGTCCCTGTGCCCAAGAAAGAAAAGGTAACCTGCCTAAATGACTATCACGTCGGTAGCCATGAAGTGCTGTGAAAGGCTGGTCATGGCTCACATCAACACCATCATCCTGGAAACCCTAGACCCACTCCAATTCGCATACCACCCTAACAGATCCACAGATGACGCAATCTCAATCGCACTCCACACTACCCTTTCCCACCTGGACAAAAGAAAGACCTATGTGAGAATTCTGTTCATAGACTGCAGCTCAGCGTTCAACACCATAGTACCGACAAAGCTCATCACTAAGCTAATGACTTTAGGACTAAACACCTTCCTCTGCAACCTCCCTCTGGACTTCCTGACGGGCCGCCTCCAGGTGTTAAGGGAGGCAACAACACATCTGCCATGCTGACCCTCAACACTGGGGCCCCTCAGGGGTGTGTGCTTAGTCCCGTCCTGTACTCCCTGTTCACCCACCACTGCGTGGCCAGACACGACTACAACATCCTCATTAAGTTTGCTGACGACACATCAGTGGTAGGCCTGATCACCGACAACAATGACCCAGCCTATAGGGAGGAGGTCAGAGACATGGCAGTGTGGTGTCAGGACAACAACCTCTCCCTCAATGTGAGCAACACAAAGCAGCTGATCGTGGACAACAGGAAAAGGAGGGCCAAACAGGCCCCCATTAAAGTGATTGGGCTGTAGTGAATGAAGTGGGTCGAGAGTTTCAAGTTCCTTGGTGTCCACATCACCAATGAACTATCATGGTCCAAAATACACCAAGGCAGTCCTTAAGACAGCAGGAGACTGAAAAGATTTGGCATGTATCCCCAGATCCTCAAAAGGTTCTACAGCTACACCATCAAGAGGATCCTGGTTGCAACACCGCCTGGTATGGCAACTGCTCAGAATCTGACCGTAAGGCACTACAGAGGATAGTGCGTACGGCCCAGTAGATCACTGGGGCCAAGCTTCCTGCCATCCAGGACCTATATACTAGGCGGTGTCAGAGGAAGACCCAAAACATTGTCAAAGACGCCAGTCACCCAAGTCATAGATTGTTCTCTCTGCTACTGCACGGCAAGCGGTGTACAAATTACCTTGACTAACCTGTACCCCCGCACATTGACTCGGTACCGGCACACCCTGTATATAGCCTCGTTGTTGTTATATTATTGTGTTACTTTTTATTAAATGTTTTACTTTTTGTTAATTTCTTTTTTTTTTTTCATATATATTTTTTAAGGGGTGGATCAGCTTAAAATTGCGGAAAGAATATTGGTTCCATCAATGCAATTGTCTGCATCATTTCCAATCCCCCATATATTTTGGGGTAAATATATATATCCATATACCTACACGCATACATACATATACACATATATACATACACATACCTATATAGACATACATATATACATATATACATACACATACCTATATAGACATACATATACACATATATACATACACATACCTATATATATATATACATACTTTTTTAAGAATATACCTTTATTATTCCCCACAATCCCTACCTCCCCCAATTGGAGTAAACTAATAAACACTTAGGCTTCTACCTTCAATTTATACATCTTATGCACATTTTACAGACACAATATATTTTACAATAGTTATTTGTTTGTTTTTAGTCCTTCCTCTATTTCTGATGTCCATCCAGTTTGATTTATATTTGCTATTTCACAATATTTCTGAACCAATTGGAGTAAACACTAATAAACACTTAGGCTTCCACCTTCAATTTATACATCTTATACACATTTTACAGACACAATATATTTTACAATAGTTATAATTTGTTTGTTTTTAGTCCTTCCTTTCTGATGTCCATCCAGTTTGATTTCTATTTGCTATTTCACAATATTTCTGAACCTATATACATTTTACAGACCCCAAATGTTTTACATTGGTTATATTGTTATTAGTCCCACCCTTCAGCTCCATTCAACCCCTCCCATCTATTCCCCACATCATATATTTTGGATTTCTATTTGCCATGTATTTTTTAAATTTTTTTTAATTATTATTTTTTTTAATTTTTACCCCTTTTTTCTCCCCAATTTCGTAGTATCCAATTTTTGTAGTAGCTACTATCTTGTCTCATCACTACAACTCCCGTACGGGCTCGGGAGAGACGAAGGTTGAAAGTCATGCGTCCTCCGATACACAACCAACCAAGCCGCTGCTTCTTTAACACAGCGCACATCCAACCCGGAAGCCAGCCGCACCAATGCGCCGGAGGAAACACCATGCACCTGGCCACCTTGGCTAGCGTACACTGCGCCCAGCCCGCCACAGGAGTCGCTGGTGCGCGATGAGACAAGGACACCCCTACCGACCAAGCCCTCCCTAACCCGGGCGACGCTAGGCCAATTGTGCGTCGCCCCATGGACCTCCCGGTCGCAGCCGGTTACGACAGAGCCGGCCGCGAACCCAGGACTCTGATGGCACAGCTGGCGCTGCAGTACAGCGCCCTTAACCACTGCGCCACCCGGGAGGCCCTGCCATGTATTTTTCAACTGTGCTGTGATGCTTCACACAAGTACTGAACCTTTCTATTCTCATAGCTTCTACAGATTGTAAATTAAAAATAAACATTTTTGCTAAAATAATGATTATAGTATTGATTGATTGACTATAGCTTTTCAAATCTCCCAGTATTGCTATCTGCAGAGTTAGTTATCGGCAAATGTTGTAATTCTTCAGCCATTCCTGGACCTGTGAACAAAAACGAGCTACATATGGACAATACCAAAATAAATGATCTAATGACTCTGCCTCCTCACAGCAGAATCTTCAGAGCTGGGAAGATTGTATCCCCCATATATATATAACATTCTATTGGTTGCAAGAATTTTGTATAGTAATTTAAATTGAAAAATGTGAAGTTTTGAATCCGGCGTTGTTTTGCGTATCAATTCATAAACCATGTGCCATGGAATGGGTACATCGAAAATCTCTTCCCAACCATTTTGCAATTTAAATGGCACAGCTGTCAGTTTTTTGGTCCTTAAATTAAATTGGGATATGTTTTTATTTATCACACTTTTGAACAGACATTTCCATATGTCTGTGTTAGCTGCATGTGTGACATAACTCCACCAGTCCTATTTATGATATTTTTCGTTGTCACGCCCTGACCTTAGAGAGCCTTTTTATGTCTCTATTTGGTTTGGTCAAGGTGTGATTTAGGTGGGCATTCTATGTTCTGTTTTCTATGTTTTGGTTTTCTATGTTTTGGCCAGGTATGGTTCTCAATCAGGGACAGCTGTCTATTGTTGTCTCTGATTGGGAATCATACTTAGGCAGCCTTTTTCCCTTTTGTATTTTGTGGGTAGTTGTCTTTGTTAGTGGCACTATAGCCCTAGTAAGGTTCACGGTCATTTCTTTGTTTCTTTGTTTCTTGTTTTGTTGGCGACATTTACACAAATAAAGGAAAATGTACGCTCACCACGCTGCACCTGGGTCCAGTCATTTCCACCACGACGTCCGTGACATTTGTTTTTTTTAATCAATTTGAATATTTGAGTTTAACCACAATATTTGTTGTATTATTTGTTCTGTCTTTACAGTTGGATTAAACTGAAATTGCAACCAACTTGTTCAAAGGCTGTTGGATTAAATAATAACGATATTTTGGAGATTATTTCCTTTTCAAACAACCGAAAGTGATTAGGTTTAATCTGAATAAAGGGAAAAGGCCCTTCTTGAACATAGGATGAGACATTCCTACCAATTTACTAGAGAACCTGTTTGGATTTAAATATAACTTTTGTATGACTGAAGCCTTTAGTGAGAGGTTGAATGCTTTAATATTTAATAATTTCTGAATTCATATTTGTTATATAAATAGGCCCTTTTAATTTTGTCTGGGTTGCTGTTCCAAATAAAATTGAATATTTTATGTTCATATAATTTAAAAAGCAGGGCACTATGTGCAGGCAAAATCATAAGCAAATAGGTAAACTGTGATATGACTAAAGAGTTAATCAGGGTGATTTTTCCATAAATAAACAGGTATTTTCCTTTCTACGGTAGCAAGATCTTATCTATTTTTGCTAACTTTCTATTAAAACTTATTGGAGTGAGATCATTTATTTCAGGATGTGTATACCGAGTATGTACACATCTCCGTCAGACCATTTAATTGGTAAACTACACGGTATTGTAAAACTTGCATTTTTTTGTGATCCAATACGCAATATAGTACACTTA
The DNA here is from genome assembly GCF_013265735.2 of Oncorhynchus mykiss. Taxonomy (NCBI): domain Eukaryota; kingdom Metazoa; phylum Chordata; class Actinopteri; order Salmoniformes; family Salmonidae; genus Oncorhynchus; species Oncorhynchus mykiss. The sequence goes on along the minus strand of NC_048576.1, from coordinate 91,112,115 downwards.
TCATAATTTGGTTTGAATCTAGAGAATAAATATTTTATTAACTCTATTTCTTGTAGTGCATTGTTGGCTTGTAAGTTAGCATTTCATAGTAAGGTCTACTACACCTGTTGTATTCGTCGCATTTGACAAATACAATTTGATTTGATTTGATGTGTGTCACTATTAGATCTAAATTATAACATATACAGTGAGTTCCAAAATTATTGGGACAGGGACGTATGTTTTGTTGTTTGGGCTCTGTACTCCAGTACTTTTGGATTTGAAATGATACAACTGTCATCTTTCATCTTTCAGAATTTAGAAATTACTGCACTTTTTGTAAATATTCCCCCCATTTTAGGGGACTAAAGGTATTGGGATTGTTTCACTTATATGTGAATTAAAGTAGTCAAACTTTTAGTATTTGGTCCCATATTCCTAAAACGCAATGATTACATCGATTACATAGAGCTTGTGACTCTACAAACGTGTTGGATGCTGTCATGTACTGTCATGTTGTGTCTTGTCTCTGTCCTTTCCCTTCACCCTGTCTCCCTCTGCTGGTCGTTGTTAGGTTACCTTTTCTCCCCCAATTTCCACCAGCTGTGCCTTGTCTCCTCCTAACCACCTCGTCACCCCGTTTCCCACCTGTTCCCTTTTTCCCTCTGATTAGGTCCCTATATCTCTCTCTGTTTTTGTTCCTGTCCTTGTCGGATTCTTGTTTGTTGTGTTTCATGCCTGAACCAGACTGTCGTCATGTTTGCTGTAACCTTGTCTTGTCCTGTCGGAATCTGCCGGTCCGTCTGAGCCTACCTATGTTTGGTAATTAAAGAAGCTCTGTTTAAGTTAATTCGCTTTTGGGTCCTCATTCACGCACCGTAACAGAAGAATCCGACCAAGAATGGACCCAGCGACTTCGGATCCTCTCCACTCAGCCGTCGGGATCCAGGGAGCGATGCTAGGCAGACACGAGCAGGAAGTGTCTGCTGCTCGACATGCCGTTGAGACCCTGGCCACCCAAGTCTCCAACCTCACAGAACAGGTTCACCATCTCCGCCTCGATCCACCGGCCACTTCCAGGGCTTTCGAATCTCCGGAGCCCAGAATCAATAACCCGCCGTGTTACTCTGGGGAGCCCACTGAATGCCGCTCGTTCCTCACCCAGTGTGATATTGTGTTTTCTCTCCAGCCCAACACTTACTCCAGGAACACTGCTCGTGTCGCCTACGTCATATCTCTCCTTATTGGACGGGCTCGTGAGTGGGGCACGGCAATCTGGGAGGCAAGGGCTGAGTGTACTAACCAGTATCAGGACTTTAAGGAGGAGATGATACGGGTTTTTGATCGATCTGTTTTTGGGGAGGAGGCTTCCAGGGCCCTGTCTTCCCTATGTCAAGGCAATCGATCCATAACAGACTACTCTATTGAGTTTCGCACTCTTGCTGTCTCCAGTGGCTGGAACGAGCCGGCCTTGCTCGCTCGTCTTCTGGAGGGTCTCCGCGCAGAGGTAAAGGATGAGATTCTCTCCCGGGAGGTTCCTTCCAGCGTGGATTCCTTGATTGAACTCGCTATTCGCATTGAGCGACGGGTTGATCTTCGTCACCGAGCTCGTGGAAAGGAGCTCGCGCTCTCCGTCGCCCCCCTCTCCGCATCACTACCATCTTCCTCTGCCGGCTCGGGTGCTGAGCCCATGCAGCTGGGAGGTATCCGCATCTCGACTAAGGAGAGGGAACGGAGAATCACCAACCGCCTCTGTCTCTATTGCGGTTCCGCTGGTCATTTTGTCACTTCATGTCCAGTAAAAGGCCAGAGCTCGTCAGTAAGCGGAGGGCTACTGGTGAGCGCTACTACTCCTGTCTCTCCTTCAAGATCCTGCACTACCTTGTCGGTCCATCTACGCTGGACCGGTTCGTCAGCTTCCTGCAGTGCCTTAATAGACTCTGGGGCGGAGGGCTGTTTTATGGACGAGACCTGGGCTCGGGAACATGACATTCCTCTCAGACAGTTAAAGGAGCCCACGGCCTTGTTCGCCCTGGATGGTAGTCCTCTCCCCAGGATTCAGCGTGAGACGCTACCTTTAACCCTCACTGTTTCTGGTAATCATAGTGAAACCATTTCTTTTTTAATTTTTCGTTCACCTTTTACACCTGTTGTTTTGGGCCATCCCTGGCTAGTTTGTCATAATCCTTCCATTAATTGGTCTAGTAATTCTATCCTCTCCTGGAACGTCTCTTGTCATGTGAAATGTTTAATGTCTGCTATCCCTCCTGTTTCCTCTGTCTCTTCTTCACAGGAGGAGCCTGGTGATTTGACAGGGGTGCCGGAGGAATATCACGATCTGCGCACGGTGTTCAGTCGGTCCAGGGCCACCTCTCTTCCTCCACACCGGTCGTATGATTGTAGTATTGATCTCCTTCCGGGAACCACCCCCCCCCCGGGGTAGACTATACTCTCTGTCGGCTCCCGAACGTAAGGCTCTCGAAGATTATTTGTCTGTAGCTCTTGACGCCGGTACCATAGTCCCCTCCTCCTCTCCCGCTGGAGCGGGGTTTTTTTTTGTCAAGAAGAAGGACGGGTCTCTGCGTCCGTGCATAGATTATCGAGGGCTGAATGACATAACAGTGAAGAATCGTTATCCGCTTCCTCTTATGTCTTCAGCCTTCGAGATCCTGCAGGGAGCCAGGTTTTTCACTAAGTTGGACCTTCGTAACGCTTACCATCTCGTGCGCATCAGGGAGGGGGACGAGTGGAAGACGGCGTTTAACACTCCGTTAGGGCACTTTGAATACCGGGTTCTTCCTTTCGGCCTCGCTAACGCTCCAGCTGTCTTTCAGGCATTAGTCAATGATGTCCTGAGAGACATGCTGAACATCTTTGTTTTCGTTTACCTTGACGATATCCAGATTTTTTCACCGTCACTCCAGATTCATGTTCAGCACGTTCGACGTGTCCTCCAGCGCCTTTTAGAGAATTGTCTTTTTGTGAAGGCTGAGAAGTGCACTTTTCATGCCTCCTCCGTCACATTTCTCGGTTCTGTTATTTCCGCTGAAGGCATTAAGATGGATCCCGCTAAAGTCCAAGCTGTCATTGATTGGCCCGTCCCTAAGTCACGCGTCGAGCTGCAGCGCTTTCTCGGCTTCGCGAACTTCTATCGTCGTTTCATCCGTAATTTCGGTCAGGTGGCAGCTCCTCTCACAGCCCTTACTTCTGTCAAGACGTGCTTTGAGTGGTCCGTTTCCGCCCAGGGAGCTTTTGATCTCCTCAAGAATCGTTTTACATCCGCTCCTATCCTTGTTACACCTGACGTCTCTAGACAGTTCGTTGTCGAGGTTGACGCGTCAGAGGTGGGCGTGGGAGCCATTCTTTCTCAGCGCTCCCTCTCTGACGACAAGGTCCACCCATGCGCGTATTTTTCTCATCGCCTGTCGCCGTCGGAACGTAACTATGATGTGGGAAACCGCGAACTGCTCGCCATCCGGTTAGCCCTAGGCGAATGGCGACAGTGGTTGGAGGGGGCGACCGTTCCTTTTGTCGTTTGGACTGACCATAGGAACCTTGAGTACATCCGTTCTGCCAAACGACTTAATGCGCGTCAGGCGCGTTGGGCGCTGTTTTTCGCTCGTTTCGAGTTCGTGATTTCTTATCGTCCGGGCTCTAAGAACACCAAGCCTGATGCTTTGTCTCGTCTCTTCAGTTCTTCAGTAGCCTCCACTGACCCCGAGGGGATTCTCCCTGAGGGGCGTGTTGTCGGGTTGACTGTCTGGGGAATTGAGAGGCAGGTAAAACAAGCGCTCACTCACACTCCGTCGCCGCGCGCTTGTCCTAGGAACCTTCTTTTCGTTCCCGTTCCTACTCGTCTGGCCGTTCTTCAGTGGGCTCACTCTGCCAAGTTAGCCGGCCATCCTGGCGTTCGGGGTACGCTTGCTTCCATTCGCCAGCGTTTTTGGTGGCCCACCCGGGAGCATGACACGCGTCGTTTCGTGGCTGCTTGTTCGGTCTGCGCGCAGACTAAGTCCGGTAACTCTCCTCCTGCCGGCCGTCTCAGGCCGCTTCCTATTCCCTCTCGACCGTGGTCTCACATCGCCTTAGATTTTGTCACCGGACTGCCTTCGTCAGCGGGGAAGACTGTTATTCTTACGGTTGTCGATAGGTTCTCTAAGGCGGCTCATTTCATTCCCCTTGCTAAGCTTCCTTCTGCTAAAGAGACGGCACAAATCATCATCGAGAATGTTTTCAGAATTCATGGCCTTCCGTCAGACGTCGTTTCGGACAGAGGTCCGCAATTCACGTCTCAATTTTGGAGGGAGTTTTGCCGTTTGATTGGGGCTTCCGTCAGTCTCTCTTCCGGCTTTCACCCCCAGTCTAACGGTCAAGCAGAACGGGCCAATCAGACTATTGGTCGCATCTTACGCAGTCTTTCTTTTCGCAACCCTGCGTCTTGGTCAGAACAGCTCCCCTGGGCAGAATACGCCCACAACTCGCTTCCTTCGTCTGCGACCGGGCTATCTCCTTTTCAGAGTAGCCTCGGGTACCAGCCTCCGCTGTTCTCATCTCAGTTCGCCGAGTCCAGCGTCCCCTCCGCTCAGGCTTTTGTCCAACGTTGCGAGCGCACCTGGAAGAGGGTCAGGTCTGCACTTTGCCGTTATAGGACGCAGACTGTGAGGGCTGCTAATAAGCGTAGAACTAAGAGTCCTAGATATTGTCGCGGTCAGAGAGTTTGGCTCTCCACTCAGAACCTTCCCCTTAAGACGGCTTCTCGCAAGTTGACCCCGCGGTTCATTGGTCCGTTCCGTATTTCTCGGGTCATTAATCCTGTCGCAGTTCGACTTCTTCTTCCGCGATACCTTCGTCGCGTCCACCCGGTCTTCCATGTCTCCTGCATCAAGCCCGTCCTTCGCGCCCCCGCTCGTCTTCCCCCCCCCCCCCCCATCCTTGTCGAGGGCGCACCCATCTACAGGGTCCGTAGAATTTTGGACATGCGTCCTCGGGGCCGTGGTCACCAGTACCTCGTAGATTGGGAGGGGTACGGTCCTGAGGAGAGGAGTTGGGTTCCCTCTCGGGACGTGCTGGACCGTGCGCTGATCGAGGATTTCCTCCGTTGCCGCCAGGTTTCCTCTTCGAGTGCGCCAGGAGGCGCTCGGTGAGTGGGGGGGTACTGTCATGTACTGTCATGTTGTGTCTTGTCTCTGTCCTTTCCCTTCACCCTGTCTCCCTCTGCTGGTCGTTGTTAGGTTACCTTTTCTCCCCCAATTTCCACCAGCTGTGCCTTGTCTCCTCCTAACCACCTCGTCACCCCGTTTCCCACCTGTTCCCTTTTTCCCTCTGATTAGGTCCCTATATCTCTCTCTGTTTTTGTTCCTGTCCTTGTCGGATTCTTGTTTGTTGTGTTTCATGCCTGAACCAGACTGTCGTCATGTTTGCTGTAACCTTGTCTTGTCCTGTCGGAATCTGCCGGTCCGTCTGAGCCTACCTATGTTTGGTAATTAAAGAAGCTCTGTTTAAGTTAATTCGCTTTTGGGTCCTCATTCACGCACCGTAACAGGATGCATTAGCTGTTTATTTAAAATGTGTTTCAGATTATTTTGTGCCCAATAGAAATGAATGGTAAATAATGTATTGTGTCATTTTGGAGTCACTTTTATTGTAAATAACAGAATATGTTTCTAAACACTTCTACATTAATGTGGATGTTACCATGGTTACGGATAATCCTGAAAGAATCGTCAATAATGATGAGTGAGGAAGTTACAAATGTCATACGTCTCATAACAACTAACCTCCCTTGTTAATGTACGGTGAGCACTTAGCATGTCTTAGGGCTATGTTTCTGCATTTGTGTGTCTCTGACTTTCTCACTCATCTTTATTCAGGCGAGACCATTGGGTTCTTATTGACCTCCCTGACCAAGGCCCTTCACCTCCCTGACCAAGGCCCTTCACCTCCCTGACCAAGGCCCTTCACCTCCCTGACCAAGGCCCTTTACCTCCCTGACCAAGGCCCTTCACCTCCCTGACCAAGGCCCTTCACCTCCCTGACCAAGGCCCTTCCCCTCCCTGACCAAGGCCCTTCACCTCCCTGACCAAGGCCCTTCACCTCCCTGACCAAGGCCCTTCACCTCCCTGACCAAGGCCCTTCACCTCCCTGAGCAAGGCCCTTCACCTCCCTGACCAAGGCCCTTCATCTCCTTGACCAAGGCCCTTCACCTCCCTGACCAAGGCCCTTCACCTCCCTGACCAAGGCCCTTCCCCAATCCTGTCTCGGAGCTCTACGGACAATTCCTTCGATCTCATGGCTTGGTTTCTGTTCTGACATGCACTTTCAACTGTGGGACCTTACAGGTGTGTGCCTTTCCTTTGTGCCTTTCCAAATCATGTCCAATCAATTGAATTTAACACAGGTGGACTCCAATCAAATTGTAGAAACATCTCAAGGATGATCAATGGAAACAGGATGCACCTGAACTCAATTTCGAGTCTCATAGCAAAGGGCCTGAATACTTATGTAAATTAGGTATTTCTGTTTCGTAATTTTTATAAATGTGCAGCATTTTCTAAAAACCTGTTTTCGCTTTGTCATTATCTGGTATTGTGTTTAGATTGATGAGGGAAAAATTATTTAATCCATTTTTAGAATAAAAGGCTGTAACGTAACAAAATGTGGGAAAAGTCATGGGGTCTGAATACTTTCCGAATGCACTGTAAGTGAATTATATATACAAAAAGTTATGTGATTTCTAAACAATTCACCCGATAAGGAGGAAAATACCCTCAAATTAAAGATGACAGTCTTTTTACTTTTTACCTCATAGTCATTGTATAATTTCAAATCCAAAGTGCTGGATTAAAGAGCCAAGACAACAACAAATGTATCACTGTCTCAATACTTTTGGAGCTGACTGTAACTGTTGTTCCTGTTTCCAACAGCCACAAGTTAACGGTGCAGAAGAACAAAGACATAAAGACGATTTTCACCAGCACAAATAGTGTCACAAACCCACAATTACACTTAATGACTGAACAATGTCATCTGGACTGCTGGCTGGCCTTTGACCCTTGGTTTATTAGGAGCTTTAATGATGAACATAACTCTGTCAGCAGGGGAGGACTGGGGACTGAAGGCTCAGGGGTGGGAGGAGGACAGGTGCCCATCATGGTTTGGGTCAATTCCATTTTAATTCCAGCCAAGTCAGGAAGAACACTGCAATTCCCATTCCAATTCCAAAATCTTCTTATTGAAAAACATTGGATAGAATTTCAGTGTGCTTCCTGAATTGAAATGGAATTGACCCCAACCCTGGTGCCCACTAAGGTGTATGTCTCAAAAGGGATGACAGCTTTACCAGGTCAAACGATTAGAAGCAGGTGCAATTGTGGGATATGAACCCAGTCCCTGCTTGAGAAGGCAATGTCCTTCCAAGAAGGAATCCCTAATTGGGCTGAGGGTGATGTTGATTTTAACTCACAAGTCGAGAGTGTGTCCTACAAAAGGACAATGTACTAGACAACAGTCACATTCAAGGAGTGATTGCTGTGGATTTCACAAAGCTACAGTCAGCCACATAAAATGGATTGATTGCTGTGGATTTCACAAAGATACAATCATTCACATAAAATGGATCGATTGCCGTGGATTTCACAAAGCTAGTCACATTCAAGGAGTGATTGCTGTGGATTTCACAAAGCTACAGTCATTCACATGAAATGGATCGATTGCTGTGGATTTCCCAAAGCTACAATCACATTTAAGGAGCGATTGCTGCTCATTTCACAAAACTACAGTCACATTCAGGGAGCGATTGCTGTGGATTTCACAAAGCTACAGTCACATTATAGGAGCATTTGCTGTAGATTTCAAGAAGCTACAGTCATATTCATAGAGCGATTGCTGTGGATTTCACAAAGCTACAGCCACATTCACAGAGCGATTAGTGTGGATTTCACAAAACTGTTGGTTGCAGTCACTGTAAAGTTTCCAAATCCTAATATTGATATTACAAAAGGATGTTATAGTCTGTTGTAATGAGAATATTGTGTCATGGATCTTTTACAGGAAACAGAAGCACAGGTCCACAGGTCCACATATTCCAGTTACGTATTGGCATGCCCCCAGACTTGGAGAGAAGCTAAAGTCATTCCAAATCAAATTCAAATCAAATCAAATGTATTTATATAGCCCTTCTTACATCAGCTGATATCTCAGAGTGCTGTACAGAAACTCAGCCTAAATCCCCAAACAGCAACCCAAGAAGAGTAAAGCCCCCTTTACTGGATCAAATATCCAACCAATCAGCCTGTTACCAACCCTTAGTAAACTTTTGGAAAAATTGTGTTTGACCAGATACAATGCTATTTTACAGTATTTTACAGTAAACAAATATTTTACAGTTAACAAACTTCCAGCATTCTTATAGGGAAGGACATTCAACAAATGATGATTGGCTTAGAGATATTGATGATACAAAGATTGTGGGGGCTGTTTTGTAAGAATTCAGTGCAGCTTTTGACATTATTGATCATAGTCTTCTGCTGGAAAAACATATGTGTTATGGATTTACACGCCCTGCTATATTGTGGATAAAGAGTTACTTGTCTAACAGAACAGAGAGGGTGTTCTTTAATGGAAGCCTTTCCAACATAATCCAGGTAGAATCAGGAATTCCCCAGGGCAGCTGTCTAGGCCCATTACTTTAAAAAATCTTTACTAATGACATGCCACTGGCATTGAATAAAGCCAGAGTTTCTATGTATGCGGATGACTCAACTCTATACATGTCAGCTATTACAGCGACTGAAATGACTTAACAAAGAGTTGCAGTTAGTTTCGGAGTGGGTGGCAAGGAATAAGTTAGTCCTAAATATTTCCAAAACTATAAGCATTGTATTTGGGACAAATCATTCACTAAACCATAAACCTCAACTAAATCTTGTAATAAATAATGTGGAAATTGAGCAAGTTGAGGTGTCTAAACTGCTTGGAGTAACCCTGGATTGTAAACTGTCATGGTCAAAACATATTGATACAACAGTAGCTCAGATGAGGAGAGGTATATCAATAATAAAGTGCTGCTCTGACAGCACTATCAACAAGGCATGTCCTACAGGCCCTGGTTTCTACCTTCATAACAACACTATCAACAAGACAGGTCCTACAGGCCCTGGTTTCTACCTTCATAACAACACTATCAACAAGGCAGGTCCTACAGGCCCTGGTTTCTACCTTCATAACAACACTATCAACAAGACAGGTCCTACAGGCCCTGGTTTCTACCTTCATAACAACACTATCAACAAGGCAGGTCCTACAGGCCCTGGTTTCTACCTTCATAACAACACTATCAACAAGGCAGGTCCTACAGGCCCTGGTTTCTACCTTCTTAACAACACTATCAACAAGGCAGGTCCTACAGGCCCTAGTTTCTACCTTCTTAACAGCACTATCAACAAGGCAGGTCCTACAGGCCCTGGTTTCTACCTTCTTAACAGCACTATCAACAAGGCAGGTCCTACAGGCCCTAGTTTCTACCTTCTTAACAGCACTATCAACAAGGCAGGTCCTACAGGCCCTAGTTTCTACCTTCTTAACAACACTATCAACAAGGCATGTCCTACAGGCCCTAGTTTCTACCTTCATAACAAGACTATCAACAAGGCAGGTCCTACAGGCCCTAGTTTCTACCTTCATAACAACACTATCAACAAGACAGGTCCTACAGGCCCTGGTTTTGTCGCACCTGGACTACTGTTCAGTCGTGTGGTCAGGTGCCACAAAAAATAACTTAGGACAATTGCAATAGGCTCAGATCAGGGCAGCATGGCTGACCCTTGGATGTACACAGAGAGCTAATATTAATAATATGCATGTCAATCTCTCCTGGCTGAAAGTGGAGGAGAGATTGACTTCATCACTACTTTTATTTATGAGAGGTATTGACATGTTGAATGCACAGAGGTGTCTGTCTAAACCACTGGCACACAGCTCAGACACCCAATGCATACCCCATAAGACATGCCACAAGAGGTCTCTTCCCAGTCCCCAAGTCCAGAACAGACTATGGGAGGCACACAGTACTACATAGAGCCACGACTACATGGAACTCTATTTCACATCAGATAACTGACACAAGCAGTAAAATTATATTTAAAAAAACAGATAAAAATACCCCTTATGGAACAGTGGGGACTGTAAAGCAACACAAACATAGGCACAAACACATGCATACGCACACACACACAATAACATGCAGACTATACACACATGTACACATGGATTTTGTACTGTAGATATGTGGTAGTGGTGTAGGGGCCCGAGGGCACACAGATGCAATCTTCAACCCCCAATATTTCCTTCTCATATTGAAACAAATCAGCCAATTATAGTGAGGTATCAAACCTGCTACTTTAACCTTTACCTGTCCAACTCAGGTCATTGTTGTCGTCGCTGCAGATCAGGCTGTGTGACTTTCTCTAATCCCTTCCTCCTCATGTCAACACAGTGTCAATCTCACAGGTCTCCTCTATAAGCCGGGACTGTGGTCCACTGGTATGCCATGCATCATGCCCCAGCCATGATCTGAAGGAGGGGGTCGAGGGGGTGGAGTCAGAGGGATGGAGGACGAAGAGGAGTATGAAAACATCAATAATTAGCAGATTTAAATAAAGTCAACTTTCCAGCCATCTGCCTAGTGTTTGGGAGGGATATGGGTGGAGGGATAGGGGTGGAGGGAAAAGGGGGACAGGAGGGAGTAAGAGGGGCTGCCTAAGAAGGCTAATAAAGCTGAGAGGTGAAACCACTTATTTTCATTCCAGTATCCTAGAAGTTGCTCTCCCAGGCAGGACAGGAGCCAAAAGAAGCTCAAGTTAAACCTGTCTCACTGGACTCCGGGATCAAAATGTAGAATACAATGTGTCATTCACCGATTAGAAAGAGAACGTGACCTCCCAGCAAACTTGTGCTGTCTCTCTTGTCGTGATGTGTGTTTTGTGTATATTTCTTTTTTTAATCCCAGCTTCCATCCCCTCAGGAGGCCTTTTGCTTCTTGGTTGCCTTTTTTGCTTTTTTTTTGGTCATTGTAAATAAGAATTTGTTCTTAACTTGCCTAGTTCAAAGGAAGGTTAAATAAACAAAATACGAAAACAGGGGACATCCAGGGTACGATGATATTCCAGGGATGTCCTAACGACACAGTTTTGTTTGCTGTGCTCTAAAAACACATTATAGAACACAAATACACAGACACTTCTCACTACATTATTTATTAGACTAAAGTATGGGGTGCCATATGAGTTGGGCACCCAGTGCTAGAGGCATCACTACAGACCCTGGTTCGATCTTGGGCTGTATCACAACCGGCCGTGATCCAGAGTCCAATAGAGCGGTGCACAATAGGCCCAGCGTCATCCGTGTTAGGGGAGGGTTTGGCCCAGCGTCATCCGTGTTAGGGGAGGGTTTGGCCCAGTGTCATCCGTGTTAGGGGAGGGTTTGGCCCAGCGTCTTCCATGTTAGGGGAGGGTTTGGCCCAGCGTCATCCGTGTTAGGGGAGGGTTTGGCCCAGCGTCATCCATGTTAGGGGAGGGTTTGGCCCAGTGTCATCCGTGTTAGGGGAGGGTTTGGCCGGGGTAGGCCGTCATCGTAAAATAACAATTTGTATTCAACTTACCTAGTTACAGTTGAAGTCGGATGTTTACATACACTTAGGTTGGAGTCATTAACCTGTTGCATCTCTAGGGGCGCTATTTCATTTTTGGATAAAAAACGTTCCCATTTTAAGCGCGATATTTTGTCACGAAAAGATGCTCGACTATGTATATTCTTGACAGTTTTGGAAAGAAAACACTCTGAAGTTTCAGAATCTGCAAAGATTTAGTCTGTAAGTGCCCCAGAGCTCATTCTACAGGCGAAACCAAGATGAAACGTCAAACAGGAAATGAGCAGAATTTCTGAAGCTCTGTTTTCTAATGTCTCCTTATATGGCTGTGAATGCGACAGGAATAAGCTTAGACCTTCTGCCGTTTCCCCAAGATGTCGGCAGCATTGTGACGTATTTGTAGGCATATCATTGGAAGATTGACCATAAGAGACTACATTTTCCAAGTGTCCGCCTGGTGTCTTGCGTCGAAACTGGTGCGCAAAGCCAGATGCAAGTATTTTTCCATTTGATTGAGAAGAGAAACCATGCTTCCACGAACGATATATCATCGAAGAGATATGTGAAAAACACCTTGAGGATTGATTCTAAACAACGTTTGCCATGTTTTCAGTCGATATTATGGAGTTAATTTGGAAAAAAGTTCGCGTTTTGAGGACTGAATTTTCGTTTTTTTTTGGTAGCCAAATGTGATGTACAAAACGGAGCTATTTCTAATACACAAAGAATCTTTTTGGAAAAACTGAGCATTTGCTATCTAACTGAGAGTCTCCTCATTGAAAACATCCGAAGTTCTTCAAAGGTAAATGATTTTATTTGAAGGCTTTTATGTTTTTGTTGAAATGTTGCGTGCTGGATGCTAATGCTAATGCTAATGCTAAATGCTACGCTAGCTAGCTACTTTTACACAAATGATTGTTTTCCTATGGTTGAGAAGCATATTTTGAAAATCTGAGATGACAGTGTTGTTTACAAAAGGCTAAGCTTGAGAGATGGCATATTTATTTCATTTCATTTGCGATTTTCATGAATAGTTAACGTTGCGTTATGGTAATGAGCTTGAGTCTGTATTCACGATCCCGGATCCGGGATGGGGAGATCAGAAAGGTTAAAACTCGTTGTTCAACCACTCCACAAATTTCTTGTTAACAAACTATAGTTTTGGCAAGTTGGTTAGGACATCTACTTTGTGACACAAGTAATTTTTCCAACAATTGTTTACAGACAGATTATTTAACTGTATCACAATTCCAGTGGGTCAGAAGTTTACATACACTAAGTTGGATGTGCCTTTAATAGCTTGGAAAATTCCAGAAAATGAAGTCATGGTTTTAGAAGCTTCAGATAGGCTAATTGACATAATTTGAGTCAATTGGAGGTGTACATGTGGATGTATTTCAAGGCCTACCTTCAAACTCAGTGCCTCTCTGCTTGACATCATGAGAAAATCAAAAGAAATCAGCCAATACCTCAGAAAAAAAATTGTAGACCTCCACAAGTCTGGTTCATCCTTGGGAGCAATTTCCAAATGCCTGAAGGTACCACGTTCATCTGTACAAACAATAGTACGCAAGTGTAAACACCATGGGACCATGCAGCCGTCATACCGCTCAGGAAGGAGACGCGTTCTGTCTCTTAGAGATTAACGTACTTTGGTTTGAAAAGTGCAAATCAATCCCAGAAGAACAGCAAAGGACCTTGTGAAGATGCTGGAAGAAACAGGTCCTATATCAACATAACCTGAAAGGCTGCTCAGAAAGGAAGAAGCAACTGCTCCAAAACCGCCATACAAAGCCAGACTACGTTTGCAACTGCACATGGGGACAAAGATCGTACTTTTTGAAGAAATGCCCTCTGGTCTGATGAAACAAAAATATAACGGTTTGGCCATAATGACCATCATTATGTTCGGAGGAAAAAGATGGAGGCTTGCAAGCCAAAGAACACCATCCCAACCATGAGGTACAGGGGTGGCAGCATCATGTTGTGGGGGTGCTTTGCTGCAGGAGGGACTGGTGCACTTCACAAAATGGATGGCATCATGAGGTAGGACAATTATGTGCATATATTGAAGCAACATCTCAAGACATCAGTCAGGAAGTTAAAGTTTGGTCACAAATGGGTCTTCCAAATGGACAATGACGCCTAGCATGCTTCCAAAGTTGTGGCAAAATGGCTTAATGACAACAAAGTCAAGGTATTGGAGTGGAAATCACAAAACCCTGACCTCAATCCTATAGAAAGTTTGTGGGCAGAACTGAAAAAGCGTGTGCGAGCAAGGAGGCCTACAAACCTGACTCAGTTACACAAGATCTGTCAGGAGGAATGGGCCAGAATTCACCCAACTTGTGGAAGGCTTCCTGAAAAATTTGACCCAAGTTAAACAATTTAAAGGCAGTGCTACCAAATACTAATTGAGTTTATATAAACTTCTGACCCACTGGGGATGTGATGAAAGAAATAAAAGCTGAAATAAATCATTGTCTCTACTATTATTCTGACATTTCACATTCTTAAAATAAATAGGTGATCCTAACTGACTTAAGACAGTGCATTTTTACTTGGTTTAAATGTCAGGAATTGTGAAAAACTGAGTTTAAATGTATTTGGCTAAGGTGTATGTAAACTTCCGACTTCAACTGTATAAAGGTTAAATAAATAAATAAAATAAAACATTATTTGTCCCTCCTGAAACTGTAGAATATGGATCTACAGTGGCTGACGTGCATCAATCCACCCTGGGAAAAGACTGTGGATCTACGGTTGTTGACGTGCATCACACCACCCTGTGAATAGACTGTGGATCTACAGTCGCTGACGTGCATCACACCACCCTGGGAAAAGACTGTGGATCTACAGTCTTTGAGGTGCATCACACCATGGGAAAATAGTCAAAGGAGGAAATGAGAACACCAGATCCGATTGCCTTGTTTGACTCCCTGAATAAAGTGACCAAGGACCAAGAGAATGCCTCTATCCACACACGTAGTGCTCTGAAATTAGGGACAAAACATTCTGTCAGAGCTCATGATTGATCAGTCTGGAGTGTTTTGTCAAAATTCTGCCATCCTTACATCCACTCCCCCCAGGCACTTCCTATAATCAAAGGCCCAGTGCCCACCCATGGCTAATTACATATTAAAATAAACTTCAGCAAGGCCTGATTTAAAGCAGCCTCCCTTGGACCTGAGCAACACAAAGGGTGAGTCCCAGATGAGACCCTATTCCCTATATAGTGCACTACTTTTGACCAGGTTCCAATAGGGGGAATAGAGTGCCATCTGGGACACAGCCATAGAGATAGATAAAGAGAGAGATCCAGATCAATATTGAAGGGGCCACTATTGTTTGCTAAAATGCCAGAGAGGGTGAGATAAATCAGATAGCTGAGGGAAGAGAAGAGACCCGCGATCTTGTTCTCACGGCTCCCCGGGCCACTGCACTCAGAACAGACACACCTGGCCTAACAAAGCCCAGGAACAGCGGGAGGGACAGACACACACATGCAAACACAGATGCATGCTCACCCACTCACATGCTCACACAGACGCTCACACACAACCAATGTTAGACACGCTTTTGAACCGGATGCATTTCACTAACATAATTGTATATACTATGGTACACATGCAAAACCGCAGGGTAAAGCAGCACATTTACATGTATGTGTATCTGCAGCTGCAGGCTCATTCTCTTAGGTTATACAGGGTGGACAGAGATGCAGGCATTGTCAGAACACTGAGGAAGTACCCTTGAGGTTTAGACGTGCTGAGCCACTCTTGTGATTCTTCTGTGAAGATGCAGTAGACTGTTAAAGATCACTACCAGACTGTAAAGTCAACAGTACCTCAACGTGCCAGTTTGTAGAATGTGTCTTCACAGCACAAGGCACCTGTAACCATACAGGAAAAGCCCACTTGCACTCTCAGCCTTTGGGTTTGCAGATGGCTCTTCAAGATGCATCAGTGTTTTTTTATTTATTTTTATTTTACCTTTATTTAACCAGGCAAGTCAGTTAAGAACAAATTCTTATTTTCAATGACGGCCTGGGAACAGTGGGTTAACTGCCTGTTCAGGGGCAGAGGGGCCTTGTCAGCTCAGGGGTTTGAACTCACAACCTTCCGGTTACTAGTCCAACGCTCTAACCACTAGGCTACCCTGCCGCCCCGTGTGCCAGACCACACCGCATTACGGTACCTAAAGAGTGAAGAAGGAGAGCCAGCTTCCAAACTTCACAGAATAGGATAAAAAAGGGGATATGTAACTGAGAGATGACTGAATGGTGGTGAGAGAGGTGAGAGATGGTGAGAGATGGGAAATAATCAGTTTAGGGGGAAAGCGAGACGTGTGAGACTAACCGAATAACCGAATAATCACACCGAGGGGCCGAGGGGCTGAAGTCCAAACTTACAGGGTTACAGCTTTCTCTGAATAAACTCTCACTTTTTCACTTTTTCACTCCTCCCCTCCTCTCCTTCTCCCCTCCTCCCCTCCTCCTCTCCTCTTCACTCCTTCTCCCCTCCTCTTCACTCATTCTCCCCTCCTCTTCACTCCTACTCCCTTTCTCCCCTCCTCCACTTCTCCCCTCCTCCACTTCTCCCCTCCTCCTCTCCCCTTCTCCCCCCCTCACCTCCTCCCCTCCTCCCCTTCTCCCCTCCTCCTCCCTCCTTCTCCTTTCCTCCCCTCTCCTCCTCCCTCCTTCTCGACCCAGTTCTTAATCATCTGTTGTTGGATTCCTCCTTAAATCATCCTGTCACTTCTCACACTCAGCGCCTGTGGAGCGTGAGCCGAGCCTGAGCTGGTTTCAATTTGAGTCCCGGTAGAAGTTAATACGTTTGTGATAAATTCTGCTGAGTCTGGCTGAAGCTGGAGCTGATTTGGAAGCGGTGTTTGCTTTCGGCTCCTGCCTTGATTACCTACCCAGCTACCTCTCGTCCTAGACTTCATTGGTAAAACACAAAGAGAGCCTCTGTTTTCCACTCTGACCCCTGATGCAACACGACCCCATGCAGAGAGAAGCCTACTATTGTTGCTTCTTAGAGGGCTTAGGTTACAGGTGGGCCTAGGTATTAAAAAGATAACACTGACGTGGTGAATGCATGGCCGCTGGCTACTGCAAGAGTATACGTAGTGTCAAGGGGGAAAAGTAGATTTCATTTCTTGCCGGTACAGGACACAAAAGTGCACGCACATTTTTTTATACTACAACAATGACAGGGTAGCCTACTCTGCTGACACTGACAAACAGATCAATACAAATGATGTTGTCTGATCCGTATAATCGGCCTACGAAAAAGGGAGACACAAATACAATATGACGTCCATCTGACCTGGAGGAGGAAATTATTGTCCAAAAACAAACAAAAGTGGCACTGACCCAATGAAAAAGACAGTGAATATGCACATTTACCTGGGATATGGCCGATGTTCTCCAATGGTGCCAATAAGAGGCTACTATTAGCTGAATTAAATTAAGAATTTTGATAACTGAATGACAGATTGGAGTCTTTTCATTGTCATCTCATTAAATCAATAGCCATTTGCTTTCCAAAACAGTTTTTTTCCGCGATTGCATTTTTTAATATTGCATATGCATGGCTGGGACTCTGCTTTTCACGGACAGTCACAACTCAACAATAATCTATTTGGTATTTGCAGCGCGTGCTGCCCAAATTGCAGGCCCTTCCGACAGTAGTCTATGCAATTTAAAACAATCCACAGCGTTTTAAATAAGCTAATGATCCTCTGTGGAGGATCATGCTGTGGCCAAATCATGCTTTCTGGGGTATTAGCCTATTTTGAATGAGTGTGTTTATTTATGTATAGAGAGGAGTAAGCTAATTAGGCTATATCATTTTGCCAATTTAATTCAATTGACTTTAGTTTTCTCTAGTCATACACACCACCAGTCATGTCATGATGTTTTCATCTGATGGTCAAACAATCATCTAACCAAGGCGCTCCTGCAGGCTACATGTGCACATTCCTCCACTCACAAAAAAAATTCAGCATCCAACTTCAGTCTCAGCCACAAATCTCTGCATTGACAAAATGTAAGTGTTCTCCTCAAACCACAATGCAATTTGGAGCGTATACCACCCAGTTTCCTGTCAATTTGGAGCGTATACCACCCAGTTTCCTGTCAATTTGGAGCGTATACCACCCAGTTTCCTGTCAATTTGGAGCGTATACCACCCAGTTTCCTGTCAATTTGGAGCGTATACCACCCAGTTTCCTGTCATTTTGGAGCGTATACCACCCAGTTTCGTGTCAATTTGGAGCGTATACCACCCAGTTTAGTGTCAATTTGGAGCGTATACCACCCAGTTTAGTGTCAATTTGGAGCGTATACCACCCAGTTTAGTGTCAATTTGGAGCGTATACCACCCAGTTTAGTGTCAATTTGGAGCGTATACCACCCAGTTTCGTGTCAATTTGGAGCTTATACCACCCAGTTTCATGTCAATTTGGAGCAAATACCACCCAGTTTAGTGTCAATTTGGAGCGTATACCACCCAGTTTAGTGTCAATTTGGAGCGTATACCACCCAGTTTAGTGTCAATTTGGAGCGTATACCACCCAGTTTCGTGTCAATTTGGAGCGTATACCACCCAGTTTCATGTCAATTTGGAGCGTATACCACCCAGTTTAGTGTCAATTTGGAGCGTATACCACCCAGTTTAGTGTCAATTTGGAGCGTATACCACCCAGTTTCGTGTCAATTTGGAGCGTATACCACCCTGTTTAGTGTCAATTTGCTAATGTTTCATGTGGCTGACCTGCAGTAATGTTAACTAATGGTGTAGTAGCCTATAGGTTTTCTGCAGTAATGTTAACTAATGGTGTAGTAGCCCCTAGGTTTTCTGCAGTAATGTTAACTAATGGTGTAGTAGCCCCTAGGTTTTCTGCAGTAATGTTAACTAATGGTGTAGTAGCCTATAGGTTTTCTGCAGTAATGTTAACTAATGGTGTAGTAGCCTATAGGTTTTCTGCAGTAATGTTAACTAATGGTGTAGTAGCCTATAGGTTTTCTGCAGTAATGTTAACTAATGGTGTAGTAGCCTATAGGTTTTCTGCAGTAATGTTAACTAATGGTGTAGTAGCCTATAGGTTTTCTGCAGTAATGTTAACTAATGGTGTAGTAGCCCATAGGTTTTCTGCAGTAATGTTAACTAATGGTGTAGTAGCCTATTGGTTTTCTGCAGTAATGTTAACTAATGGTGTAGTAGCCTATAGGTTTTCTGCAGTAATGTTAACTGATGGTGTAGTAGCCTATAGGTTTTCTGCAGTAATGTTAACTAATGGTGTAGTAGCCTATAGGTTTTCTGCAGTAATGTTAACTAATGGTGTAGTAGCCCATAGGTTTTCTGCAGTAATGTTAACTAATGGTGTAGTAGCCTATAGGTTTGCTGCATTAGTTGTGATTGGCTCACGTTTTAAAGATATGGAGCACCACACTATTTATTTTGCAGGATGCCGTAATGGACCTATTGCCTTACTCTCACCCTGGTGGTGTCCCTAGTGAATGCTTGGGAAACACATCAGACACTTATGGAAGGGAGTCTGCCTGATCCACAACATCAACACCATGACAGTAAGGGCTGGAAAATGTGACATTTCATTAAAGAGAGTTGTGTCACAATCTGAGGATTTTCCAATCAAACATCTGTTTTAGTCCAACTAAATGTAAAATGTAGAAATTAAATATTGTAGAAATGAAATGCTTGAGCAATTGGTTTGTGGATTAAGGACCAGCCCCTGTTCCTCTTGTGTAATTACAAAACCCTCTCAACGGACCACTGAGCTCGACATAGACGTATTGCAGCATGATCGTTATTGGTTATTTTCTAGGACCTACTCTACTTTTTCAGACAAGTCTTCTTTGTACCCGGAGAGAAATGACTCCCAGTCGTAGAGGGGCTGACTGGTAGCTAGCAGCTAGCAGCTACACCATAAGTGACAATGGCATTTAGTAAAACAAACCTCGCAGCCATTTAATAGTCATCCGTGGTAACCTTTGGAAAACGGCATGATGTTGGTAAGCACCCGTTTGGCCATCATTAACCAGCTGGAAATGAGCAGAGCCTTTCACTGCCAGACAAAGTGATTGGACGACATCCGCCAGTAACCCAACACAGCGGCCAATTAGAGATAATTTAAGACTAAAGTAATTTGGACAGTTTTTCTGGATGTGACTGTAGAGGTCTTGTTGCCGTTGTTGAACACATACAAATGAGCAAGCGAGTGAAGGGGATATTTTGACAGGTTCATGGAGAGACAGAGGTTATATGTTGCCTAACATCCCTGTGTTGATTTGAGGAAAAGTAATGGGGTTAAGCGAGGTCTAGCTAGCACGGTTGTGGATTACCAGAAAAAATTCATTGGGCACAGACGTCAATTCATCGTCTTTTCCACATTGGTTCAATGTAATTGAATTGAAATGACGTGGAAACAATGTTGATTCAACCAGTGTGTGACCAGTGGAAAATTTAACAAAACAAAGGGTCTCCCAACTTCAACTCACCTGTCCCCCAATTACCTTTCCAGAAACATGCTGAATCGCTGCATGAACACAGAGGATAAATGTACCTAGGTGGTCGGACTTCCCCACTTAAGAAATCTGACGATTGTTCTTGTAGGAAAACAGTGTGAAATTTGTCCAGCAGCCAAAGAACATAAGGCTAGTCTTTAGTCTGGGCATGCTTTACTGAGAACATTCAACTTTGGTGCTTTCATTTATTACTTTACAAAATTGTGGGAGAAGTTGTGGATAAAAAATGGAAATGTAATTCTTTACACTTACAGTACCAGTCAAAAGGTTAGACACACGTTTTTCTTAATTTTTGTACTATTTTCTACATTGTAGAATATTAGTGAAGACATCAAAACTATGAAATAACATATATGCAATCATGTAAACAAAAAAGTGTTAAACAAATCAAAATATTTTTTTAGACGACAGCGTCGCACACTGTTGACATTCTCTCAACCAGCTTCACCTGGAATACTTTTCCAACAGTCTTGAAGGAGTTCCCACATATGCTGAGCACTTGTTGGTTGCTTTTCCTTCACTCTGCGGTCCAACTCATCCCAAACCGTCTCAATTGGGTTAAGGTCGGGTGATTGTGGAGGCCAGGTGATCTGATGCAGCACTCCATCACTCTCCTTCTTGGTCAAATAGCTCTTCCACAGCCTGGAGGTTTGTTTTGGGTATTGTTCTGTTGAAAATCAACTGATAGTCCAACTAAACACAAACCAGATGGGATGGCATATCCTTGCAGAATGCTGTGGTAGCCATGCTGGTTAAGTGTGCCTTGAATTCTAAATAAATCACAGTGTCACCAGAAAAGCACCCCCACACCATCACAACACGTCCTTCGTTCACCTACTCTGCGTCTTACAAAGGGACGGCGGTTGGATCCAAAAATCTCAAATTTGGACTCATCAGACCAAAGGGCAGATTTCCACCGGTCTAATGTCCATTGCTCGTGTTTCTTGGACCAAGCAAGTATCTTCTTCTTACTGGTGTCCTTTAGTAGTGGTTTCTTTGCAGCAATTCTATCATGAAGGCCTGATTCACACAGTCTCCTCTGAACAGTTGGTGTTGAGATGCGTCTGTTACTGGAACTATGTGAAGCATTTATTTGGGTTGCAACCTGAAGTGCAGTTAACTGTAATGAACTTATCCTCTGTAGCAGAGGTAACTCTGGATCTTCTTTTCCTGTGGTGGTCCTCATGAGAGACAGTTAACTCTAATGAACTTATCCTCTGCAGCAGAGGTAACTCTGGGTCTTCCTTTCCTGTGGTGGTCCTCATGAGAGACAGTTAACTGTAATGAACTTATCCTCTGCAGCAGAGGTAACTCTGGGTCTTCCTTTCCTGTTGTGGTCCTCATGAGAGACAGTTTTATCATAGTGTTTGAAGAATCTCAAATATAAAATATATTTTGATTTGTTAAACACTTTTGGTTAATACATGATTTCATGTGTTATTTCATAGTTTTGATGTCTTCACTATTATTCTACAATGTCGAAAATAGTAAAAATAAAGAAAGATCCTGCAATGAGTAGGTGTGTCCAAACTTTTGACTGGTACTGTATGTGTACAGTGAAGAGTAATTGATTCCTCTGTTAGTTCATGAAAAATATATACTCCCTGGAAAGCAGTGAGAATTGTTGTTGAGTGGACTATCCTGGCTAAATAAAGAATTGTATTGAACCCATCAAGAGGAGCCCTGCTCCCATTGTCCTCATATACTTCCTCATAGTCCTAACAGACCTCTCTATAACACATTGCTGACTTTGGCCCATCGTTGACATGCATTGACTCACTCTGGGGCCCTTCCGCTCTGGGGCCCTGCCACTCTGGGGCCCTGCCACTCTGGGGCCCTGCCACTCTGGGGCCCTGCCACTCTTCCCTGAGGTCCGGGGACCTGACCATGATCAGCCCCTTGACCTGGCTGTGTGAACAGGTGGAAGGGCCCTGTGTGTTTGCCATCCGTCTCTCACTGTTTGCTCGGGGATGGTCTGACAGGAAACCAGCCAGACTGCGGTTGGCTGAACCGGCCGGCGCTGAGCCCTTCTCGGCTAGGTGTGAGGAAGAACTAGTGACATCACCGCCCTGGTGGAATCCTCCTCAGCCAGGAGAAAAGGGGAGGTGAGGGGATGAGGGGATGAGGGGAGGGAGGAGGAAGTGAGGAGTGGAAGAGGAGAAAGGGAGGAGGAGATGAGGGGATGAGGGGAGGGAGGAGGAAGTGAGGAGTGGAAGAGGAGAAAGGGATGAGGAGATGAGGGGAGGGAGGAGGAAGTGAGGAGTGGAAGAGGAGAAAGGGATGAGGAGATGAGGGGAGGGAGAAGTGAGGAGGGAATGGAGAGGAGAAAGGGAGGAGGAGATGAGGGGATGAGGGGAGGGAGGAGGCAGGTTGAGTCTATTTCAAGCAGTACTTACATAGACACTGACCTGGATGAGACACTACCTAAGAACAAGGCTGTGGATAAAGCCCTTAGTGTTTTACAACATATCACAGCTTGGTCCAAGAGGTTTTTCTGGTTCAGGTTGTAAAGTCAGGACGAACCCCTGGCCCTAGTAATAGTGTTGTGTATTAAGTTGTTGAAGACCGATTCCATTGACGGATTAGAAACATGATCCATTTACTGCATGGATTAATATGTGATATGTTGGTTTCTACACATCAATGACATATTGACTGCTACTCATGAATGTCAGATATACTATCCCTGTATGAAGTAGAGAGCCTGGCATCTCTCACTATACACACAGCCAATCAGAGTTACAACCAAATAAACCCATTGGCATCGACGCAAGGTTGGACAGCATTGCTCTTCTTGGTGAATAATGCAGCACATTTAGTGAGAACATAACTGCTTGTGGGATATGGTGGACCATGCAAGCCTCAGCCAGGCCCAGGTCTAATCCACTGTGCTTCCTGCTGCTGCTCCTGCCCAGTGTCAGAGGTTTACTGTCCCATGGCCCTATCCACCAATAGTCACGTCCAATCAGCCCACCAGGTCACACGTGTGTGTGTGTGTGTGGGTGCATGTGTGGGTGTGTGTATGGTGGGGTGGTGATTGTGTGTGTGTGTGTGTGTGTGTGTGTGTGTGTGTGTGTGTGTGTGTGTGTGTGTGTGTGTGTGTGTGTGATGTGAATAGGACCACACACATATAGGACACACACACACACACACACACACACACACACACACACACACACACACACACACACACACATACACACACACACACACACACACACACTGCCCTCTTCTCCTTTTTGGGTCTTCCAACACCTCTTCGCCCTGAGACTCAATTAGGAGCCCCTGGCCGGAAAGCCGCCGACGTCCACTCACTGGGTCCAGACGCTGAGACAAGAACAGGCTCACCAGGCAGTTCCCCTTCTCCCCTTCTCCCCTCTCCCCTCTCCTCTCTACCCCTCTCACCTCCAACCCTCTCCCCTTCTCCCCTCTCCCCTCTCCCCTCTCCCCTTTCCTCTCCACCCCTCTTCACTCCTCCCCTCCTCTCCACTCCAACCCTCTCCACTCCAACCCTCTCCCCTCCACCCCTCTCCCCTCCACCCCTCTTCCCTTCTCCTCTCTCCACTCCAACCCTCCACCCCTCTCCCCTCCACCCCTCTTCCCTTCTCCTCTCTCCACTCCAACCCTCCACCCCTCTCCCCTTCTCCCCTCTCCCCTCTCCCTCTCCCCTCTCCCCTCTCCCCTCCACCCCTCTCCACTCCAACCCTCTCCCCTCCATCCCTCTCCCCTCTCCCCTCTCCCCTCCACCCCTCTCCACTCCAACCCTCCACCCCTCTCCCCTTCTCCCCTCTCCCCTCCACCCCTCTCCACTCCAACCCTCTCCCCTCCATCCCTCTCCCCTCCACCCCTCTCCCCTCCACCCCTCTTCCCTTCTCCTCTCTCCATTCCAACCCTCCACCCCTCTCCCCTATCCCCTTCTCCCCTCCACCCCTCTGAATCTCTGACAGCTCTTTGGCAAAATGCAGACAACCAGAGATGTCAGGGCAAGGCAAAAGTGCAATCTGTCTCAACACACTTGGCTGACTGCGGGAGCTGATGCTAGCCTGACACATAGCATCTCTCTTGCTTGCGTTGCTCTGAGCCATGCATGGACATGGCAACATAGAGAGAGGGAAACAGGAGGGGTCTGGGTTTAGTGGAGGACAGTGTATGGACATGGCTACATAGAGAGAGGGAAACAGGAGGGGTCTGGGTTTAGTAGGGGACAGTGTATGGACATGGCTACATAGAGAGAGGGAAACAGGAGGGGTCTGGGTTTAGTGAAGGACAGTGTATGGACATGGCTACATAGAGAGAGGGAAACAGGAGGGGTCTGGGTTTAGTAGGGGACAGTGTATGGACATGGCTACATAGAGAGAGGGAAACAGGAGGGGTCTGGGTTTAGTAGGGGACAGTGTATGGACATGGCTACATAGAGAGAGGGAAACAGGAGGGGTCTGGGTTTAGTGGAGGACAGTGTATGGACATGGCTACATAGAGAGAGGGAAACAGGAGGGGTCTGGGTTTAGTGGAGGACAGTGTATGGACATGGCTACATAGAGAGAGGGAAACAGGAGGGGTCTGGGTTTAGTAGGGGACAGTGTATGGACATGGCTACATAGAGAGAGGGAAACAGGAGGGGTCTGGGTTTAGTGGAGGACAGTGTATGGACATGGCTACATAGAGAGAGGGAAACAGGAGGGGTCTGGGTTTAGTGTAGGACAGTGTATGGACATGGCTACATAGAGAGAGGGAAACAGGAGGGGTCTGGGTTTAGTGGAGGACAGTGTATGGACATGGCTACATAGAGAGAGGGAAACAGGAGGGGTCTGGGTTTAGTAGGGGACAGTGTATGGACATGGCTACATAGAGAGAGGGAAACAGGAGGGGTCTGGGTTTAGTGGAGGACAGTGTATGGACATGGCTACATAGAGAGAGGGAAACAGGAGGGGTCTGGGTTTAGTTGAGGACAGTGTATTATATCTGTTGAGCAGGAGGTCCAGAAGCAGAACATGCCCATTGATGCTTTTTCTCTGCTGTTGCTGCTCTGCTGCTGGACTCATGAGCCAATGAGAAAACGTGTCGTCTCGACTTCTACCCAACGAGAGAACGTGATTGGACGCTGATTAAAAACAGATGGGTGATCTATCTTAATTTTCAGATTGAAAATAGATTTGAAATCCTTCCTGATTGCTGCAGGACACAGTCATTTTTCTATTGATTTATAAAAAAACATATTTCGGTCCTGGATTTACTCTGAGATCGAGTAAACAACTTCAATGGCATAGTTAGTTAATTTCATGGCATAGTACCAACACAACTAACAGCAGCTAATACGCAGAATCACTGAATAACTACCGACTGCAAGATTGTCCATAACATATTCCCTGGGGTCAAATGACAGCTCTTCCCCCATAAAAACAGTTTATATTTAGGATAGTGTCCTGCTGAATGGCCCAGGGCACCCCATTAACCTCTGACCTCTGACTTGGCACTAAGCTACTGGTGGTTTACAGCTGTGAGTTTCACGCTGGGGTCAGACCTTGGTTCAAATCAGATTTGAAGCTATTTCAAATATTTTATTAATATTTTATATATTTTATTTTATATAAATATCAGTGCTTGATTGAACTTGCCTGGCTTAATGGACAGACAGAATACTCCCAACAATGTAAACACTCTCTGCTAATCCCGGCAAGCCAGCAATATACGTTATTTGAATGATTTCAAACTCCATCCGAACCCAGGTCTGGTTAAGGTGGGTAGAAGCTCTTTCATGAAGTTTGAATCCAAGCAGGAAAACAAGTAGGCAGCCAGTACGATTCCCAGACGAATTTAGTGATGTTTAAATGTTGTGTGAATCGTCTGTCCATCAGCAAGCTCATTAAGATATTAATAGACGAAATGATTCATACCAGAATAATACATCAGGGTTTTATATTATTGCTGTTATACCCATGTAGTATCACTGAAATTACACAATCCAGCCACTCAACTACATTTCTACGTAAATACAAAGTATTTTCTAAAGTATCATGTAACAACAATGTTCTTATCACAGCATTAAAACGTAAGTAGGAGCAACTTCTTTGTGTATAATGTAGATAAGAAAATGAGATAGAAAAGATTCCATAATGAATCATCTTATCTACTTTTTCAGCCTTCCCTTTGTGAAAAAGTTTGTGAAGGATCAGTTTGTTAATCCAACCAGGAAGGAACAGCTGTTGAAGATGAGGTGCTTTGAGAGGGCGCAACACTTCTGTGACAAGTGAGACTGTAGTGTTGGAGTGTCACCAGTCACCTGATCTCACCTGAAAACACGACAGGAGTGTGTCAAGTGTTACTAAGGGCTCCATTCAGTCTGTATGGCAGAAGCATTACAGATTCCTCAATGGAAATGTGAAGGTCATTTCTATTTGAGGGACATGCACAGCGTTAGCCATGAATGTATGTCTCTGCTACGGCTGGAACATTGTCTTTACATTTCAATCACGCTCTAAGAGTTGAATAATGCCCTTAGCTGTGACCTTCTGACGTGAAATCTCCCTCTTTTCACCACTCTTGAACGTGGTCCTTTTCTCTACATCTGAGTGAATTCCCATCACATTCCTTCTCCTTCAGGCTATCTCAAACAATTGACAAGGAAACAAACATGTCCTGACAATTTTTTTTGTAGAAGACAAACAAAATCAGTGTCCAATCCTGAAAGATAGAACACTGGCAAACTGGTACACTTCTACTTATTCATTCCCAATGTCTTTAATTGGTTGCTGGTGTTTGACACGGAGGTGACAGGTGTTTGTATTTCTCTTCCTGAACCCCACCCAAGGTTTATTTAGGTTTTCACACCCTGGAAACATCCACCAAACCACCACCCCAGCCCAGCTCAGCTCTTGTCCTTCAGCAGAGGCAAGGCGTTGCATGTGTGACTCACATCTCATCACTATCTGTGTGTGTGTGTGTGTGTGTGTGTGTGTGTGTGTGTGTGTGTGTGTGTGTGTGTGTGTGTGTGTGTGTGTGTGTGTGTGTGTGTGTGTGTCTGACAGTCAGTCCCAGTTACAGTGTAGTATTGTACTGAGTGGGCAGATCAGACAGTCAGTCCCAGTTACAGTGTAGTATTGTACTGAGTGGGCTGATCAGACAGTCAGTCCCAGTTACAGTGTAGTATTGTACTGAGTGGGCTGATCAGACAGTCAGTCCCAGTTACAGTGTAGTATTGAACTGAGTGGGCTGATCAGTCAGTCCCAGTTGCAGTGTAGTATTGTACTGAGTGGGCTGATCAGACAGTCAGTCCCAGTTACAGTGTAGTATTGTACTGAGTGGGCTGATCAGACAGTCAGTCCCAGTTACAGTGTAGTATTGTACTGAGTGGGCTGATCAGACAGTCAGTCCCAGTTACAGTGTAGTATTGAACTGAGTGGGCTGATCAGATTGGCAGTCCCATCTATTTTGTGAAGTGCACCAGGCCCTCCTGCAGAAAAGCACCCCCACAACACGATGTTGCCACCCCCGTGCTTCACGGTTGGGATGGTGTTCTTCGGCTTGCAAGCCTCCCCCTTTTTCCTCCAAACATAACGATGGTCATTATGGCCAAACAGTTCAACTTTTATTTCATCAGATGGAAGTCAATGGTGAAGCAAGAGCTAGAGGTGAAGGAGTGAGAGTAAGTGGAGGAAGAGGAAGACGAGGAAGGACAGTTGTCTCAGATGAGATCACGACCACAATGGTTGACCATGTGCTCAAATATGGATTGAGTATGAGGGAGGCTGGGCAAAGAGTTCAGCCCAACCTGTCATCCGAACATTCAGAAATGACAACCGGTAAGTTACCTACCATCTACACTATGCTCTTTATGTATGTATACTGTAGTATACTGCAGTCTGACATATCAGTAGGCCTATGTTACTCAGTGATTGTTGTCCAATGTTACAGTAATGTCATTTCACATTGAAAAAAATAGATTATTTTAGCTTGATGTAACCAATCACATCATATTTGTGGATCATTTGCAGAACAGAGAGATGACCAGGCCATGGTAGAAGACACAGTTCACACCAGAACAGAGATGACCAGGCCATGGTAGAAGACACAGTTCACACCAGAACAGAGAGATGACCAGGCCATGGTAGAAGACACAGTTCACACCAGAACAGAGAGATGACCAGGCCATGGTAGAAGACACAGTTCACACCAGAACAGAGAGATGACCAGGCCATGGTAGAAGACACAGTTCACACCAGAACAGAGAGATGACCAGGCCATGGTAGAAGACACAGTTCACACCAGAACTGAGAGATGACCAGGCCATGATGGAAGACACAGTTCACACCAGAACTGAGAGATGGCCAGGCCATGGTGGAAGACACCGGCTGTTCACACCAGAACAGGAGACCACTATTGTGAACATGGTGGTGGCAAACAACACCATTAGACTACGATAAATCCAGAACCACATAATTGCAGACAACACAATATTCAATAATGTTCACCAGGTGGGCTTGTCTACATTGGATCGTGTATTACAGCGGTACCGCATCCGGATGGAACGGGTCTACGAGGTGTCATTTGAGCGAGATTCAGAGAGAGTTAAAGAACAGCGCTATGAATATGTGCAAGTAAGTACGATACTGTGAATGTACTATCATATCAGCACTGCATAGATACATTACAGTACTGTAATCCAGTGTATTGTGCCTCACCATATTGACTGCTCTAGGTCTATGTCACATATTGTCTTGTCTGTTTCAGAGAGGCTTGGAACTGGATGCCGCTGCAATTCAGCATGTTTATATTTACATTGATGAGGTTGGCTACAACTTAGCCAAAAGAAGGGACGGAACATTATCGGCCACCGTGCCATTGTGAATGTCCCTGGACAGCGTGGAGGGAATATCACCATATACGCAGATGTTAGCCAGCAAGGCGTCCTCCATCCCCATGCCAACCTTGGTCCCTACAACACCGTCCTTCTCATCACATTCCTGGACACACTACATGGCATCCTCATTCCAGCCGAGCAGAAGGGTGGACCAGAGCAGCCCAGGTATGTTGTCATCTGGGACAATGTGAGTTTCCACCAGGCTGCTCTGGTCCACAACTGGTTCATCGACTACCCACAATTTATGTTTCTATACCTCCCACCATATTCCCCATTCCCAAACCCAATTGAATAGTTTTTTTCAGCATGTCGATGGAAGGTGTATGACCGCCAACCTCTCCCACGCGTGCCTCTTCTCCAGCCAATGGAGGAAGCATGTGGTGAAGTTGATGTGGGGGCTTTCAGCGGCTGGATCCGTCACTCCAGAAGATCATTTTCTCCGCTGTTTATCCAGGAAGAACATGGCTTGTGATGTAGATGAGGTGCTGTTTATCCAGGAAGAACATGGCTTGTGATGTAAATGAGGTGCTGTTTATCCAGGAAGAACATGGCTTGTGATGTAGATGAGGTGCTGTTTATCCAGGAAGAACATGGCTTGTGATGTAGATGAGGTGCTGTTTATCCAGGAAGAACATGGCTTGTGATGTAGATGAGGTGCTGTTTATCCAGGAAGAACATGGCTTGTGATGTAGATGAGGTGCTGTTTATCCAGGAAGAATATGGCTTGTGATGTAGATGAGGTGCTGCTTATCCAGGAAGAACATGGCTTGTGATGTAGATGAGGTGCTGTTTATCCAGGAAGAACGTGGCTTGTGATGTAGATGAGGTGCTGTTTATCCAGGAAGAACATGGCTTGTGATGTAGATGAGGTGCTGTTTATCCAGGAAGAACATGGCTTGTGATATAGATGAGGTGCTGTTTATCCAGGAAGAACGTGGCTTGTGATGTAGATGAGGTGCTGTTTATCCAGGAAGAACATGGCTTGTGATGTAGATGAGGTGCTGTTTATCCAGGAAGAACATGGCTTGTGATGTAGATGAGGTGCTGTTTATCCAGGAAGAACATGGCTTGTGATGTAGATGAGGTGCTGTTTATCCAGGAAGAACATGGCTTGTGATATAGATGAGGTGCTGTTTATCCAGGAAGAACATGGCTTGTGATGTAGATGAGGTGCTGTGGTCAGATCAAAATAGGAAGCAGGAAGCAGCCTAATGTCTTTTTTCTTACATTTTGCATTTGTTTTTGTTTTTTCGTGTTTAGAGTTTTGAAAGAATGAGCCACGTTCTTTTTCTATTTTTCTACTGAAAACTCTTCATCTTACTGAATGTTTTTCCTGGTTTTCTCCTGTTGGGTGTGGGAAGTGTTACATACAAAACACAAGTGTTCAGAAATACTGCATTTTGGAAATAAACGACAATGTTTTTGTTAATGTTTTGCATTTTTGTGTGTTTATTTGTGTATATTTGAGTAGGTATACATTACTGTAGCATGCTTTTACAACCGACTACAGTGTAACACTGAAAATGCATAAAGCACTAACCTACTGATGGGATATTCCTAGTGTTTTGTGTTGAGCACATCAGTGTGTTGGTTGGTAGACAGAGCTATTCACATGACGCGTGTGTCATTTTGATGCAAAAATAAACATTTTGGAAAGAGAGAAAACAGTTCTGAATGTGAGTGAGTTTTTGAGGTGAGATTAACAGTTTGGCCAAGATGCATGTTGGTAATGCAGACTGAAGAGTTTTGAAAAAGGGGCTTCAGTATTGACCGATGCTTGTAAGCAATTGAAAAAAAAAAATCAAACTGGAAAGCAATTACTCATATTTTAGCTGTAATTTACAACTCAGCTCATATGAAGTGGAAATGTAAAAACATGCTTTTTATAGGATAAACTGCAGAGAAAATGTCTTGTAATGCATCATACAGCGCAGTGTGGAAACAATTATTTTGTGGCAAGCCCAGCTTTGTTGGCAGTGTGTGTTGGCAGTGTGTGTGTGTGTGTGTGTGTGTGTGTGTGTGTGTGTGTGTGTGTGTGTGTGTGTGTGTGTGTGTGTGTGTGTGTGTGTGTGTGTGTGTGGATACACTTCAGCACAGGGGGAATAATTGCCTATGAAACATCACTAAGTTCCCTTTGACAAGTGTGCTGCGCTTCAGCCAAACATCATCTGGACCTAGAGAATCCAAGCACTGCCAGACACATGTATTATGAGTCTCAACCCTCTGCAGCAGAAGGCCTGCCAGGCTGAGTGAGAAAAAACACAGTCAGAACACTACTACAGCTCAACAAAGTGAGTCTGCTACTTCATGTGTGAACGGACTCAAACCCTGGGCCTCTAGGCAGACGGACTGGACTCAAACCCTGGGCCCCTAGACGGAGGGACTGGACTCAAACCCTGGGCCCCTAGGCAGACGGACTGGACTCAAACCCTGGGCCCCTAGACGGAGGGACTGGACTCAAACCCTGGGCCCCTAGGCAGAGGGACTCAAACCCTGGGCCCCTAGGCAGAGGGACTGGACTCAAACCCTGGGCCCCTAGGCGGAGGGACTGGACTCAAACCCTGGGCCCCTAGGCGGAGGGACTGGACTCAAACCCTGGGCCCCTAGGCAGAGGGACTGGACTCAAACCCGGGTAGCATCTGTGACTATGTTAGCCTGTTAGCCTAAAGCCTAGACGTTCATTCTCATCATGTTGCTCATCACGTGTGGGTCACCAATCACCTCTGTAATACATGACTATTAACGAACTAAAGACAATGTTTGTTTGCCTTTGGACCTAAATGTAACCTTTATTTAATAATGTAATAATGCAGACATAGCTACAATAACACGTATTGATCCTATATAGCTAATAATATGGACCCACTCCATGTGGACTGAGTACAAAACACCACAACCTGTCTAGAGCGTCAGTAAGTTGTGTGTTTTGGTGTGCATGTGCAGTGTCGACAGTGCTCAACACAAACATGTCAGAGAAAAGGAGTCTGGGACAGTAGGTTGGTGGGGATCATACAAACACAAATAAAAGTTATTCCCAAAATACAAGCACAGGATTATAGTCGCCCCAGAGAGGCAGTAAAGCTCATGAAATAAAGTTGACTAACACATAAAGACATAATAAGTATTCCTTTTAGCCATTAACAGGACGGGGTAACTTAACGAGGGGATGCCATGGCCACATCCACACAACAAACCTGATTCTGACACACCAATAGCCATCATGGATATTTATCTGAAGGGCGAGATATACAGTACAGTACCAGTCAAAGGTTTGGACAGCTACTCATTACATTGACAATTTTCTACATTGTTGAATAATAGTGAAGACATCAAAACTATGAAATAACACATTTGGAATCATGTATTAATCAAAAAAGTGTTAAACAAATTCTTCAAAGTAGGCTCCCTTTACCTTGATGACAGTGTTGGCATTCTCTCAACCAGCTTCACCTGGAATGCTTTTCCAACAGTCTTGAAGGAGTTCCCACTAATGCTGAGCACTTGTTGGCTGCTTTTCCTTCACTCTGCGGTCCAACTCATCCCAAACCATCTCAATTGGGTAGAGGTCGGGTAACTTTGGAGGCCAGGTCATCTGATGCAGCACTTGATCACTCTCCTTCTTGGTCAAATAGCCCTTCCACAGCCCTGAGGTGTGTTGGGTCATTGTCCTGTTGAAAAACAAATGAAAGTCCCACTAAGCGCAAACCAGATGGGATGGCCTATCGCTGCAGAATGCTGTGGTAGCCATGCTGGTTAAGTGTGAAATTTTACATTTTAAATAAATCACAGACAGTGTCACCAGCAAAGCACCCCCGCACCATCATACCCCCTCCTCCATGCTTCACGGTGGGATCCACTCACACATGCGGAGATCATCTATTCACCTACTCTGCGTCTCACAAAGACACGGCAGTTGGAACCAAAAATGTCACATTTGGACTCATGACACCAAAGTCAGATTTCCTCCAGTCTAATGTCCATTGCTCGTGTTTCTTGGCCCAAGCAAGTCTCTTCTTCTTATTGGTGTCCTTCGGTAGTGGTTCTTTGCAGCAACTCGACCATGCAAGGCTGATTCACACAGTGTCCTCTTAACAGTTGATGTTGATATGTGCCTGTTACTTGAACTCTGTGAAGCATTTATTTGGGCTGTAATTTGAGGCTGGTAACTCTTATGAACTTATCCTCTGCAGCAGAGGTAACTCTGGGTCTTCCTTTCCTTTGGCAGTCCTCATGAGAGCCAGTTTCATCATAGCACTTGATGGTTTTTGCTACTGCACTTGAAGAAAAGTTCTTTACATTTTCCAGATTGACAGACCTTCATGTCTTAAAGGAATGATGGATTGTCATTTCTCTTTGCTTATTTGAGCTGTTCTTGCCATAATATGGACTTGGTCTTTTACCAAATAGGGCTATATTTTTATATAACCCTCACCTTGTCACAACACAACTGATTCACCACAAATTAACTTTTAAAAATGCTGTTAATTGAAATGCATTCCTGGTGACTACCTCGTGAAGCTGGTTCAGAGAATGCCAAGAGTGTGTAAAGCTGTCATCAAGGCAAAGGGTGGCTACTTTGAAGAATCTCAATATAAAATATATTTTGAACACTTTTTTGGTTACTACATTAATCCATATGTGTAATTTCATAGTTTTGATGTCTTTACTATTATTATACAATGTAGAAAATAGTCAAAATAAAGAAAAACCCTTGAATGAGTAGGTGTGTCCAAACTTTCGACTGGTATTGTACATCAGAGATGTATCATGACTACTATTTTAGGGGGAAAACACTGTAGAGATGTTTATTAGAGATGTATGATGATCTCTATCTGAAGGAATATACACTGTAGAGATGTTTATTAGAGATGTATCATGATATCTATCTGAAGGAAAAAACACTGTAGAGATGTATCATGATATATATCTGAAGGAATATACACTGTAGAGACGTTTATTAGAGATGTATCATGATATCTATCTGAAGGGAAAGACACTATATAGATGTTTAATAGAGATGTATCATATCTATCTAAAGGAATAGACACTGTAGAGATGTATCATGATATCTATCTGAAGGAATATACACTGTAGAGATGTATCATGATATATATCTGAAGGAATATACACTGTAGAGATGTATCATGATATCTATCTAAAATAATAGACACTGTAGAGATGTATCATGATATATATCTGAAGGAATACACACTGTAGAGATGTATCATGATATATATCTGAAGGAATATACACTGTAGAGATGTATCATGATATCTATCTAAAATAATAGACACTGTAGAGATGTATCATGATATCTATCTAAAATAATAGACACTGTAGAGATGTATCATGATATCTATCTGAAGGGAAAGACTGAAGAGATGTTTTTTAGAGATGTACCATGATATCTATCTAAAATAATAGACACTGTAGAGATGTATCATGATTTCTATCTGAAGGGAAGAACACTGTAGAGATGTTTATTAGAGATTGTTTTATTTTATCTATATCTAACTAGGCAAGTCAGTTATTTTTAATGATGAACAGTGAACAGTGGGTAAACTTAAATCAGAATGACACCTTGTCAGCTCAGGGATTTGAACTTGCAACTGTTCGGTTACTAGCCCAATGCTCTAACCACTAGGCTACCCTGCCTCCCCTAAATGTAGCATGGATATGACGCCCCTAAATGTAGATGAAGCATGGATATGGTGCCATTAATCTCTAGGTGTGTGTGTGTGTGTGTGTGTGTGTGTGTGTGTGTGTGTGTGTGTGTGTGTGTGTGTGTGTGTGTGTGTGTGTGTGTGTGTGTGTGTGTGTGTGTGTGTGTGTGTGTGTGTGTGTGTGTGTATGCATGCACGTGTGTGTGCGTGTATAAGAGAATTGTCCTTGATTTTAAAGCCTGAGACCAATCTGGTCCCAATTAATCTATTCCAAGCATAGTGGTGTTAAAAGATTTCACTACACTGAAAGATACCTGAGGAGGAGCGCCAAGCTCCGTACTTCTCCGTAACCCAACGCTAATGATGTTGAACTTCTGGTGTGATTGAAGAGTGGAATTTGAAATATACTGTATCAGGTGCTGAAGGTTTCAATGTCGGTTATTTTAGTTTGGTAAAAGTACAGTTCAGCTGCATTGATCAACTCAATACAATGTATTGTAATACATTTTGAAACTGATACACTACTCAGCCACTGAAGTAAGAAGCCTTAATATTTAGTTGTCAGTAATACGACTGGAAGGTTGAAACGACACACACGTCTAAGAGAATAGAGAAGTGGAGACATCTTAGCCATTTTACAAGGCACTGTTATGTGTCCTAGCAAAGAGCGGTGGGGTGGCTACTGTAACTAGTTATGAAGAAGGGACTTATTAATGCCATACAGTTAGACAACTTATTTAGCTGGTTAGATAAAGTTGTAAACAATTAGTTAAACAGCATTCCGGCACAACTTTGCTAGTTACCAAAACGTTGTCACGTCACAAACATGTCTCTAGTCCAGTTGACATTTTGCTGATTGTGACTTATCCTCTTTTCAAGCATATTGGTCTGCATTGCAGTCCCAGACAGGAAGAAATCTGCTCGCAGACAGACAGCAAGCCAGACAGTAAGCTAAACATCAAGCCAGACAGCAAGCCAGACAGTAAGCTAAACAGCAAGCAAACTCAAATAAAAACCTATCCAAGAGCAGTCCTGAAGTAATCTTTGATTTCAGTGACTGTGCCATTAAAAGGCAATTGGCGGTGTTGCAGGTTTGAGATAACATGACAAATTGAAGCTGCTGAGGTAATAAGGGAGGCAGGAGAAAATAGCTACTAAGGTCTGATCTCTGTTGGGTATAAGTGATTTTGATTGGTTGATGGGGTACGGGAGAGTTGTGGGTAGGGATGGCAAAATAGTTCATGCACCAAATGTCTGTGCACATGTTGTGTTATGCCCACTGGCTCTGTGTCTGGGGCTCAGAAGTAATAAACCCTTATTTTTCATGGGTATGTTTGGCCTAATATGTCTCTGTTCACATCTGGCCTCAAAGTCTACTGTATTAGAACAGTAGAATCCTCCCTGGCCCTGTGGCCTCAAAGTACATTATTTGATATGATTTGATTAGAACAGCAGAATCCTCCCTGGCCCTGTGGCCTCTACTGTATTTGATTTGATTTGATTGCAACAGCAGAATCCTCCCTGGCCCTGTGGTGTTGACATCAGGGTTGGGTCCTGACTGGGCAGAGTAAGTCATATATTCTCCCTCTTGGCGAGCCTGCAAGCAGTGACCACCCTGTCTGGGGAGAGGGAAGTGGGAACACCCCTCTGGGTGAAAAAAACGTTGCACTGCTTTTAGAAGCTGGGTTCAAATAGTATATACTGTATATATGTTTTTCAAATAGTTAAGATGCACTTGATTGAGCTTGTCTAGCACAATGGAATGAATGGAATAGTCACAATAGAGCAAACCCCACCTCTATGGCACTCCAGGCAGACTCACAGTGTAATGGAGACGCAGGGCGTTAGGAACCAGGTGCAGTTGGAGAGTTGAATATAAATGAACACGTAATGACACAAAAACAAGAGAAGAGT
This sequence comes from Oncorhynchus mykiss, assembly GCF_013265735.2. NCBI lineage: Eukaryota > Metazoa > Chordata > Actinopteri > Salmoniformes > Salmonidae > Oncorhynchus > Oncorhynchus mykiss. Next base: position 91,075,507 of record NC_048576.1, on the reverse strand, counting down.
CTGGACATTAGAACATAAACAGAGACAATAACAGGAGGAGGTGGGATGGACAGACGGACATTAGAACATAAACAGAGACAATAACAGGAGGAGGGATGGACAGAAGGACATTAGGACATAAACAGAGACAATAACAGGAGGAGGTGGGATGGACAGACGGACATTAGAACATAAACAGAGACAATAACAGGAGGAGGTGGGATGGACAGATGGACATTAGAACATCAACAGAGACAATAACAGGAGGAGGTGGGATGGACAGACGGACATTAGAACATAAACAGAGACAATAACAGGAGGAGGTGGGATGGACAGACGGACATTAGGACATAAACAGAGACAATAACAGGAGGAGGTGGGATGGACAGACGGACATTAGGACATAAACAGAGACAATAACAGGAGGAGGTGGGATGGACAGA
>NC_048576.1:91052585-91072585 GCF_013265735.2 Oncorhynchus mykiss | reverse complement strand
AGATGTTTCTACAACCTTGAGTCCACCTGTGGAAAATTTTATTGATTGGACATGATTTGGAAAGGCACAGACTTGTCTATGCAAGGTCCCACAGTTGACAGTGCATGTCAGAGCAAAAACCAAGCCATGAGGTCAAAGGAATTGTCCGTAGGGCTCCGAGACAGGACTGTGTCGAGGCACAGATCTGGGGAAGGGTACCAACAAAATTCTGCAGCATTCAAGATCCCCCAAGAACACTGTGGCCTCCATCATTCTTAAATGGAAGGAGTTTGGAAACAACAAGACTACAGCTGGCCGCTTGGCCAAACTGAGCAATCAGGGGAGAAGGGCCTTGGTCAGGGAGGTGACCAAAAACCCAATGGTCACTCTGACAGAGCTCCAGAATTGCTCTGTGGAGAAGGGGGAACACCTTCCAGAAGGACAACCATCTCCACAGCACTCCAACAATCAGGCCTTTATGGTAGAGTGGCCAGACGGAAGCCACTCTTCAGTAAAAGACATACAGTTTGACAGCCCACTTGGAGTTTAACAAAATGCACCTAAATGACTCTCAGGCCATGAGAAACAATCTTCTCTGGTCTGATGAAAACAAGACTCAACTCTTTGGCCTGAATGCCAAGCATCACGTCTGGAGTAAATGCCAAGCATCACGTCTGGAGTAAACGCCAAGCATCACGTCTGGAGTAAATCTGGCACCACCCCTACGCGGAAGTATGGTGGTGGCAGCATCATGCTGTGGGGATGTTTTTTAGCGATAGGGACTGGGAGACTAGTCAGGATCGAGGGAAAGATGAATGCAGCAAAGTACAGAAAGATCCTTAATGAAAATCTGCTCCAGAGCGTTTAGGACCTCAGACTGGGGTGAAGGTTCAACTTCCAACAGGACAACGACCATAAGAACACAGCCAAGAAAACGGAGGAGTGGCTTCAGGACAAGTCTCTGAATGTCCTTGAGTGGCCCAGCCAGAGCCTGAACTTGAACCCGATCTAACATCTCTGGAGAGACCTGAAAACAGAGGAGAGACCCAAACAGTGCAGCTATTCCCTCCGCAAGGCTATCAAACAAGCTAAGCGCCAGTACAGAGACAAAGTAGAATCTCAATTCAACGGCTCAGACACAAGAGGCATGTGGCAGGGTCTACAGTCAATCACGGACTACAGGAAGAAATCCAGCCCAATCACGGACCAGGATGTCTTGCTCCCAGGCAGACTAAATAACTTTTTTGCCCGCTTTGAGGACAATACAGTGCCACTGACACGGCCTGCAACGAAAACATGCGGTCTCTCCTTCACTGCAGCCGAGGTGAGTAAGACATTTAAACGTGTTAACCCTCGCAAGGCTGCAGGCCCAGATGGCATCCCCAGCCGCGCCCTCAGAGCATGCGCAGACCAGCTGGCCGGTGTGTTTACGGACATATTCAATCAATCCCTATACCAGTCTGCTGTTCCCACATGCTTCAAGAGGGCCACCATTGTTCCTGTTCCCAAGAAAGCTAAGGTAACTGAGCTAAATGACTACCGCCCCGTAGAACTCACATCCGTCATCATGAAGTGCTTTGAGAGACTAGTCAAGGACCATATCACCTCCACCCTACCTGACACCCTAGACCCACTCCAATTTGCTTACCGCCCAAATAGGTCCACAGACGATGCAATCTCAACCACACTGCACACTGCCCTAACCCATCTGGACAAGAGGAATACCTATGTGAGAATGCTGTTTATCGACTACAGCTCGGCATTCAACACCATAGTACCCTCCAAGCTCGTCATCAAGCTCGAGACCCTGGGTCTCGACCCCGCCCTGTGCAACTGGGTACTGGACTTCCTGACGGGCCGCCCCCAGGTGGTGAGGGTAGGCAACAACATCTCCTCCCCGCTGATCCTCAACACTGGGGCCCCACAAGGGTGCGTTCTGAGCCCTCTCCTGTACTCCCTGTTCACCCACGACTGCGTGGCCACGCACGCCTCCAACTCAATCATCAAGTTTGCGGACGACACAACAGTGGTAGGCTTGATTACCAACAACGATGAGACGGCCTACAGGGAGGAGGTGAGGGCCCTCGGAGTGTGGTGTCAGGAAAATAACCTCACACTCAACGTCAACAAAACTAAGGAGATGATTGTGGACTTCAGGAAACAGCAGAGGGAACACCCCCCTATCCACATCGATGGAACAGTAGTGGAGAGGGTAGCAAGTTTTAAGTTCCTCGGCATACACATCACAGACAAACTGAATTGGTCCACTCACACAGACAGCATCGTGAAGAAGGCGCAGCAGCGCCTCTTCAACCTCAGGAGGCTGAAGAAATTCGGCTTGTCACCAAAAGCACTCACAAACTTCTACAGATGCACAATCGAGAGCATCCTGGCGGGCTGTATCACCGCCTGGTATGGCAACTGCACCGCCCTCAACCGTAAGGCTCTCCAGAGGGTAGTGAGGTCTGCACAACGCATCACCGGGGGCAAACTACCTGCCCTCCAGGACACCTACACCACCCGATGTCACAGGAAGGCCATAAAGATCATCAAGGACATCAACCACCCGAGCCACTGCCTGTTCACCCCGCTATCATCCAGAAGGTGAGGTCAGTACAGGTGCATCAAAGCTGGGACCGAGAGACTGAAAAACAGCTTCTATCTCAAGGCCATCAGACTGTTAAACAGCCACCACTAACACTGAGTGGCTGCTGCCAACACACTGACACTGACTCAACTCCAGCCACTTTAATAATGGGAATTGATGGGAAATGATGTAAATATATCACTAGCCACTTTAAACAATGCTACCTTATATAAATGTTACTTACCCTACATTATTCATCTCATATGCATACGTATATACTGTACTCTATATCATCGACGGTATCCTTATGTAATACATGTATCACTAGCCACTTTATACTATACTATGCCACTTTGTTTACATACTCATCTCATTTGTACATACTGTACCCGATACCATCTACTGTATCTTGCCTATTCTGCTCTGTACCATCACTCATTCATATATCCTTATGTACATATTCTTTATCCCCTTACACTGTGTACAAGACAGTAGTTTTGGAATTGTTAGTTAGATTACTTGTTATTACTGCATTGTCGGAACTAGAAGCACAAGCATTTCGCTACACTCGCATTAACATCTGCTAACCATGTGTATGTGACAAATAAAATTTGATTTGATTTGATTTGATTTGATTTGATTTGAAAATAGCTGTACAGAGACACTGACAGTGCTTGAGAGGATCTGCAAAGAAGAATGGGAGAAACTCCCCAAATACAGGGTTTCTAGAAACCTGTTTTTACTTTGTCATTATGGGGTATTGTGTGGTGATTGATGAGGAAAAAAACAATTGAATACATTTTAGAATAAGGCTATAATGTAACAAAATGTGGAAAAAGTCAAGGGGTCTGAATACTTTCCAAATGCACTGTACACACATACCACCCTCACACCTCCCAACACATCCCTCTCCCATCATCCTCCATCCTTGTCCTGCTCCCTAACAGGTTTCCTCAGTGTTTTTGGCAGGTACAGCTGGCACAGTGGGGTGACTAGGATGTCAGTGTCCAGCGCGTCTGTTTGACACGTAATTACAACGGTTCCAAATTGCAATCCCCGCTGTGACAGTACAAATATGCAGACTTTGCCAAATACAGACAGACTATACAGACAGACTATACAGACAGACTATACAGACAGACTATACAGACAGACTATACAGACAGACTATACAGACAGACTATTCTGACATTCACAGTACTGTTCATCATTTCTGCCTGAGCAATCTCAGAAATAGTCTCAGAAATACTAAATTGTACGTACTGGTTTTGCCAGTAATCATATCATGCAGTGACAGGGATTAATGTACAGTGCTTACCCGCTAACTGACTCCTAGGTTGAATATTAACAAACATCATATTCAGTAATGTCTCAAGTTGAAATCTTTTCCATATTATGTCGTGATCTGTGCCACCAAATGTACGTCTGTGTGTTGTAAAACATCTGTTTCTCCCAGGGATTGTCTTCACATCTGCAAATGGTAGAAAGTGACTGAGAGCCTTAGAGTGGAGATACAGTATGTAAGGGTGTTGGGTTGTGTGTGTGCGTGTGTGTGTGCGTGTGTGTGTGTGTGTGTGTGTGTGTGTGTGTGTGTGTGTGTGTGTGTGTGTGTGTGTGTGTGTGTGTGTGTGTGTGTGTGTGTGTGTGTGTGTGTGTGTGTGTGTGTGTGTGTGTGCGTGCGTGGGTGGGTATATATGCATGACAAGGCAGATCGCTCAAGTGTGACTTCGAAATTGGACATCTATCCACATCCTGAGGACGTTGGGAAATGTCTTCGAAACCGGACACATGGGGGCAACAGTAAGCGCTATTACCATCAAGGTTTTGCCAGGGCGTTAAAGACAGGATGATGGACGGGCGTAATCTCATGACTCTGGATCAGAAGGTTGCGTGTTTGACCACAGTGGTGGACACAATTTTTTCGTCGATTTTCTTACCCTATCCCAAACGTAATCCTTACCTTAACCATTCAGAATGAGTGTCTAAAGGTAATGTTTTAACCCTATTCAAAACATTAACCTTGGCGCTACTTTTGAGATTTGACGTTTGGATAAACGTTGATCAACGTCTAATTCTGCAGTGAGACTGTGAGAGCTTGTTGATATGACAGGTTTGAAGACCCTTTCCCACATACATAAGGACACTGTCGGCTGACGTGAGGGAAGCCACAGATGGGTGAGGTCATCATGACCTCGCCGCCGCCCCGCCACCGCCGAGGTCTGGTCCTGACGTGTGAACGCAGACTTCTCAAACTGTCGCCCAACTGACAGGACCAACCCCAGTATTTAGAGAGGCCTTGGTATCCCCCCATATACATTTACAGCCACACCACACACACACACATGCACACAAACACACATGCACGCACACACATATACCTATAGACGGACACACACACACACACACATACTTTGGGCCGCAGCCCAGTTGTCAGCCCAGCCAGCAATCAACCTCACCCATGATTAACACTAGGGATCGGATCCAGCAGAGATGTGGCTAAAGTACCCAGCAGCTTCATCGGTGCCTCATCGGTGTCATGTCACTTCCAGAGCAGTGTAACGGAGGTCTTGTTTTCATACTGCTCATGCATGGCTTCAACAGGGCGGAGGGAAGGTTGTGTGGTGGTGGTGTGCATGCATGCGTGCTTGTGTGATGTGTGTGTGTGTGTGTGTGTGTGTGTGTGTGTGTGTGTGTGTGTGTGTGCGTGTGCGTGTGTGTGTGTGTGTGGGTGGTAAAGAGTCCCTCAACCATGTTGGAATTCACATTTCTCTTAGCTCCTCGTTTGGTTCCGAGAATTGCTGGATGCCAGTAGAATACTGTAAACGCACTACATTAGCCTCTGGTTGATTAATATTTATAAGTACCTTATATAAAGAAAAGAAAATGGTTGTATAGCAAAAATAATCTCATTTTTCAAACTAACCATATCATTGAGTGTATGTTCATTTATCTTTCTCATGACATTCGCTGAAACCTAAAAACATAACATTTGGATAGGAGTTACCGCACTGTGGGCTGTGGTCCACGAGTCAATAGAAGGGTCTTAGCATACAGCTCATCAGTCTTTGTCCCAAACGGCACCCTATTCCCTATGTACTACATTTGACCAGGGCCCATAGGGGTAGTGCAATATATGGGTATTACAGTGTAATATGGGACTCAACATAAATGTCCATAAGACAGAGGTTGAGAATCAATATATTAACCACACACGATCTGTAGTAGCGTTATGATCTACTTGATCTACTTGGATTATCTACTTAGTCGCTTTAAGGCACAATCCTGATTTTTTGTTTCAGCTCAAGGACTGACAATCCATGAAATCAACATGGAGGTTGAGAAAAATCTATCAGTGACTCTGATTGGACCACAGATCGCCATCAGCTCTTTCTGATTGGCCTAAAGAAGCAAACACTTTCAGTTTTCCTTGGCCGACGTCCTCTCCTCTAGAGGAGTCCTTATGGAAAAAGGGGTCAGTGGAGTGAAGTGGCGCCGAAAAAACACAAAGTCAAATAAACCAAATGTTTTAAAAGCTTTCACACATATTTATTTTCACATAAATAAAGGCGCAGGTATTACTTCTTCATAATTGAGCCTGTTGACGGTGGGATTCAGAGCTCAGCCAACATAGAGATCCCTTTTTTCATTTGTGTCAATGTAACATTCATGCTGAGCCCCAGAGAGTGCCCGGTTTGGGGAGGTGGGGCTTTCAAAAGTGATAAAAATTAACTAGTGCCTGCCCAAGGAGGTGGCTGTGTATGTCAAGGACTGAGACATTAGCAAGTCACGCATGAAACTGAAACACAGCCAGGCTATAGGAGAGGTTTCCACCGTGAAACTGAACCACAGCCAGGCTATAGGAGAGGTTTCCACCGTGAAACTGAAACACAGCCAGGCTATAGGACGGGTTTCCACCGTGAAACTCAAACACAGCCAGGCTATAGGAGAGGTTTCCACCGTGAAACTGAAACACAGCCAGGCTATAGGAGGGGTTTCCACCGTGAAACTGAAACACAGCCAGGCTATAGAAGGGGTTTCCACCGTGAAACTGAAACACAGCCAGGCTATAGGAGGGGTTTCCACCGTGAAACTGAAACACAGCCAGGCTATAGGAGGGGTTTCCACCGTGAAACTGAAACACAGCCAGGCTATAGGAGGGGTTTCCACCGTGAAACTGAAACACAGCCAGGCTATAGGAGGGGTTTCCACCGTGAAACTGAAACACAGCCAGGCTATAGGAGGGGTAAGGACATAGAAAAATAATTATTTTAATAACAGATATGACTCATTTTAAATTGTGTATAAGTAGCGTGTAGTTAATTATTAGGTCATATTATTATTATTATTTTATTTTTGAATCATTAAAACAAACAGTTAAAATGAATCGGTTGTGTTTGGTTCTTGTCAGAAAGTTATATTTTAGATGGTTGTAGAATAACTCAGAAAAGGGTCGTTCCACCAATTCCGTGTAACTTGGTCATAAAAAACATTCACCTAATTGTAACATTGTGTCATAAAGAGCATTCTAACAAGTTTGTCCATCTCAAGAGTTTTTTTCTTTACCATAGTAAGTGCCTATTAAGAGCCAAATAAAGTAACAGGTTTGATCGTAACAGGGTTGATGATTTCTTCTTAAATCAGCCATGAATCCCATTGTGACAGTGGGAATGGAAGCTTGTTGTGTGCAACAGGGTGTGCCAATTGAATGCAAGCTTCACAAAAAACATGTAATTGTAAATAAATGTCTAGCTTGTCTATGTATGGGTCCCAGGATGACGTGTTATGCTCGACCCATTAAGTTTTCCACTACAGTTCTGTAGTGAATGGCCAAAAAGAGTAGGACCAGCGCACCTACTTTTACTCTATGACTATTAGATGTGCAATGTTTGTTTAGAATAAAATATAGAGTTCAGTTCACATCACAGGGTTGACCAAAAAAAGAGGGACAGACGTAAACAAATTACTAATTGTCTACTGTAAAACATACCAGGTAGAAGACTACAGTCAAGCTATTTTAAGGGTTAGGGACAAGTATATGAAGATAAACCAAAATGCAGATAAAACCATGATAAAGCAGCTGATTGAATCTAGCCTGAATAGTTGCTCAGTTCCTTACTAGATCTTGTCCCATTCCTATGCATGTGTTTATTAACCAGAGAGTTGATATGGCAGCATGCACAAAGCTATGTTTTGAAAAGCTCAGTAGTGAAAAGCTTTTTTGACCATTTGAAACCTTCACAAATGTTAAATGCTACACAACGCAGATTGCTCATGAAGCTTTGGAATTAGCTTACCAGACTGTTGCCCTTTCCAACATAGAAATATGATTCCTAGAAGGAACTAAGACCTCAGACAATGGCAATTTGACTGGAACACTCATGGGGAACCAACACCCAATATTCCACCAGTCCATTCATCTCAGAATATTGACTTGAATGAACATTTCTATTTTTATTTCAAACACCCTACAGCTCATACCAAAGACTGCCTCCATTATCTGCATTCGTAAACTCTTTCTGTTGCAAAGCGAGTTAGTTCTCTAGTGTATGGAGCTTCTGACACAGTGACAACATCCGTGAAATCAATAATACTGACAAATCTTACTTTTCAAACACTACCGTGAGTTCACCAAGGCACACTGAAGAATCTTACCTTTCAAAGATGACATACAGTAGCTATAGTATCTGATATCAACTGCGATAATAACCTAATTGACCAGTCTTAGATTCCCATACTCCCTTAGAGAGACTACAGGAAGAGCAGAAGGCAGCCATAACCCCGACAGCTCAAATTCTATCTATTTTTCCAAATTCTGTTGCTCTTTCCACCTCCATTAACCTCCATTAGCCTTTGAGGTAAACTGTACACTTCAGCACTCCACCTGTGTTTTCTCTGATTACGTTACCCTGCATCTTCTGACTGTGATCATTTCACTGGTGAGTAATATCCTGAGGAGTTGTTTTACTTCCTGTTTGGTGACCCAAGAGACCAAGACTTGGGTTACTTCCTGACCCCATGACCTCCAAGACCCCTCCTGTGTACCCCTCCACCCTGCCTCAAATAAACTCTCAGGGGGGGGCACCATCTGCACTTTTTTCCACTGAACATTTCACAGAAAATATGTTCAATTATATTGTAAATGTACTTGAATAAGCCTGAAAACTGAAAAGACATTTTTAACATTTCAAAATGTAAATAGAGGATATCCCTATGGGACAACAATGTTGTTTTTTGTTTGTATTTGCTGAAACACAGAATTGGTGAAAATCTGTTTCAAATGCATTTCATCATGTATACAATACATATTACCAACAAACGTTGATTGTATAAATTCCTTGGGCCTGGCTGTGAACACCCCTTATTAAAGAGACACTGATCCTACTGATCACTTCACTCAGTTAAGGTGCACTGAAGCCAGGCTGATCCACTTCACATGCAGGTCACAGGTGTAGCTAGGTGTAGCTAGGTTTTGGGTAACTCTATAGGTTGAATCACGGGACCTAAGCAGCAGAGGGTCACAGGGTTCTTGATAACCCGGTGGTGAGTCAGAGCTGTTTGTCTCTGACCCGGCTGTCGGAGTGTTCACTGTGAGAACTGGGACAAATAGTTGTCTTTGTGTCAATATTATCCACCTCCCACACTTGTGCACGCATATACGCATGCACATACACGGATAGACACACACACACGCACAGATAGACACACACATACACACAAGCAAACCGTAGACAACTACCCTCCTCGGCCCTGGCCACATAACTGAGTCACCAAGCAAAGTCTACTCCTGTTGAGATACAGTGGGTATACAGGGTAGGATGAAACCGTGGTTAGCACTAAGTTTGAAAACATCCCCAGCTACTTTACTTGAGGCTGTGAGTGATCGTCAATCCCATAACCTGACATTATCTTAGTGACATACTGTAGCTGTGTGTCCTAAAGCAAAAATACACAGGAATTACAAATTATATAAAGAAATTGATTTAGAAAGGGGCACAAGACAGGGATATCTCCCCTCCCCCCTCCAGTTTGCACTGACCCAAACGTAACAGGTATCAGTATTGGTAAACATTAAACCACATACCTGACCAATATGAAAACGCAGTGCCCCCTTTGCTAAAAAATATTGTGTGAATACTCAAAATCTCAGGATCTAAAATGAATGTGGAAAAAAAACAAAATAATGGAAATCTGAAAAATGTAACGAATAACTCACGATCTACAGCAATCCTTTAAGTGGACCACAAAAAACATGAAATACTTAGCATGCTTAATACATCACAACAAACCAAAAATATTTTAAGATAACTTTATTCCATTACTCAACAATATGAAAGCAGATCTAATTTAATGTAATAATCTTCCCATAAAACTTACAGGGAGAATATAGCTCTTTAGAATGGCATGGCTGCCACCGTTAAAAAAATGTGGGTAATACCAATTGCATAATTAACAAAATTACAGTTAATGAAAATGTACGCTTATCCAGTATAAGTTATATAGAATTTATTATACAAGAGACAAAATTCACAAATTCTACATCACAACAACAGAGTCATGTCTGTGTAAAACTAATAATGACTCAATAATCCAAGCTTTCTGGGAATACAATAAAGTCCTGAAGTTGTTGGCGGAGCTAGAATGTTGGCTGTCAGAAGTACAGTATTACAATGTAAACAGACTTTTAATCCATATGTCTGCATATTTCAAGACGTGGCATATGGGGGTGTAGTGAGATACCCAATGGGTTGGACGATTCTCAATCGTTATCTTAAAAAAATGGAAAACTTGGAAATCAATCAATCCGCCATCATTAACACAATGGAAAATCAAATGATGTATTATTTAAAACACCCTACAGTTGATTTACACAATGGTATTAAATTGCATAACAAACAATACCATCAAAATCTGTCAGTTTAAACTAGAGATATCATTCACTTAAAGTGCACTGAAGCCTGGCTGATCCACTTCACACGCAGGTCACGGGAGTAGCTAGGTGCAGCTAGGTGTAGCTAGATGCTGGGTAACTCTATAGGTTTAATTACAGGACCTAAGCAGCAGGATAAGAGGGTCACAGCTTCTTGATAACCCGGTGGTGAGTCAGAGCTGTTTGTCTCTTACCCGACTGTCGGAACGTTCACTTTGAGAACCGGGACAAATAGTTGTCTTTGTGTCAATATTATCCACCTACCACACTTGTGCACACACATGCACACACACACACACACACACATACACACACACACACACATACACACAAACCGTAGACAACTACCCTTCTTGGCCCTGGCCGCATAACTGAGTCACCAAGCAAAGTCTACTCCTGTTGAGATACAGTGGGTATACAGGGTAGGATGAAACAGTGGTTAGCACTAAGCATGAAAACATCCCCAGCTACTTTACTTGAGGCTGTGTGTGATCAATTTTACATAACAAAACATACCATCAAAATCTGTCAGTTTATACTAGCGATATCGATTTCTTTGCATTGGTATGCGTCTCAATCCACCGCTTCCACCAGTGTCACACTTCCGCATCTACAGTGAAAGGAGGCAGAGCTAGAATGGTGTTAGTCAGACCATGAGACATCACGAAAATCTGTCTACTCATGTAAATGTCTGTTGTGTCCGGTTTGACCTACAAACTATTATGACCACTCCATGGAAAGGGAATGGAAATAGGAAGGTCGTTTTGTAAATATGTGTAAAAACATATTCAAATACTTCCAGATTTAAAAAATATATATATCTTATGAATTGTTTTGGACTGTCCTATTTTCTGTTTCTGAATGTGTTTTTCAATATGTTTCTATGGGCTTAAGTAGTAAAGGCCAAAATCAAGATTTGATCAAATATTTTTTTTAAATATATTTTTTGATACCTAAAGGGGTCCTAAAATTCTAAATCAAATAGCTAAATGATCCATAGCATGGCCATCTTATAATAATTTCATATGTCAGTTTAGCAACCCCCCCCCCCCCCCCCCCCCCCAACATCTTAGACTTTAAAGAAAATATTGAGTGGTGCCGTTTCAAACCATGTGATGCAGGCGCTGGGGTTGGGGGTGTGTGTTAGTGGGTCTAGGCATGGGTGATGCAGGCGCTGGGGTTGGGGGTGTGTGTTAGTGGGTCTAGGCATGGGTGATGCAGGCGCTGGGGTTGGGGGTGTGTGTTAGTGGGTCTAGGCATGGGTGATGCAGGCGCTGGGGTTGGGGGTGTGTGTTAGTGGGTCTAGGCATGGGTGATGCAGGCGCTGGGGTTGGGGGTGTGTGTTAGTGGGTCTAGGCATGGGTGATGCAGGCGCTGGGGTTGGGGGTGTGTGTTAGTGGGTCTAGGCATGGGTGATGCAGGCGCTGGGGTTGGGGGTGTGTTAGTGGGTCTAGGCATGGGTGATGCAGGCGCTGGGGTTGGGGGTGTGTGTTAGTGGGTCTAGGCATGGGTGATGCAGGTGCTGGGGTTGGGGGTGTGTGTTAGTGGGTCTAGGCATGGGTGATGCAGGTGCTGGGGTTGGGGGTGTGTGTTAGAGGGTCTAGGCATGGGTGATGCAGGCGCTGGGGTTGGGGGTGTGTGTTAGTGGGTCTAGGCATGGGTGATGCAGGCGCTGGGGTTGGGGGTGTGTGTTAGTGGGTCTAGGCATGGGTGATGCAGGCGCTGGGGTTGGGGGTGTGTGTTAGTGGGTCTAGGCATGGGTGATGCAGGCGCTGGGGTTGGGGGTGTGTTAGTGGGTCTAGGCATGGGTGATGTAGGCGCTGGGGTTGGGGGTGTGTTAGTGGGTCTAGGCATGGGTGATGCAGGCGCTGGGGTTGGGGGTGTGTGTTAGTGGGTCTAGGCATGGGTGATGCAGGCGCTGGGGTTGGGGGTGTGTGTTAGTGGGTCTAGGCATGGGTGATGCAGGCGCTGGGGTTGGGGGTGTGTGTTAGTGGGTCTAGGCATGGGTGATGCAGGCGCTGGGGTTGGGGGTGTGTGTTAGTGGGTCTAGGCAAGGGTGGTGCAGGCGCTGGGGTTGGGGGTGTGTTAGTGGGTCTAGGCATGGGTGATGCAGGCGCTGGGGTTGGGGGTGTGTGTTAGTGGGTCTAGGCATGGGTGGTGCAGGCGCTGGGGTTGGGGGTGTGTTAGTGGGTCTAGGCATGGGTGATGCAGGCGCTGGGGTTGGGGGTGTGTGTTAGTGGGTCTAGGCATGGGTGATGCAGGCGCTGGGGTTTGGGGTGTGTTAGTGGGTCTAGGCATGGGTGGTGCAGGCGCTGGGGTTGGGGGTGTGTGTTAGTGGGTCTAGGCATGGGGTTGGGGGTGTGTGTTAGTGGGTCTAGGCATGGGTGATGTAGTTCATGTTTGTATGATGTTGTCGTTTGCACGTGTATGTTTTATATTGTTAATCAAATAAAATCTTACAGAAAAAATAAATAAATAAGAGATAGCTGTGTGAAGAAAGGAATTGTATGTCACCCAACACAATATCATTCATTAAAGCACAGCGGCACACATTCCTCCAGTCATTGTGACTGTTTGGAGGCAGCTAGTCAGGTATGTGGTGGCCCAGACAGACCCGCAGACAGACAGACAAACACAGACAGACAGGAAAACACACAGACAGACAGGTCCGTAGACAGACAGACAGAGAACTAAGACTACTCCATGGCAGATCTTATAAACCAACTACACTCATCTTTCTTTCCTCCCACCGTGCACAGCGCAGTTATAACGCTGCCTGACTCAAATATTGAACCTCAGAAAATCGAGGAGGACAATTTCCTCTGAGTGTAACTTTAGAACGCAGAAGGCCGGGCTCCCGGAATCTCGGGGCCACCACCGCTGTGCTGTCCAGTTAGAGACTGCCTCCCCGCAGTGCCCACACTGACATCGAACTGAAAAACAGGAGAACCCCAAGAGAAGGAGGAGAAAGAGGAGGAGGATGACAGGAGGATGACAGGAGGAGGAAGGAGACACAGAGCTCCTTACAGCACACTATTGTAGTTGGCACATTTCAACTGAACCTCTCTCTTTCTCGCTCCCGGCTCCAGTTCACTCTGCCTCCGCCACTTTGCAAAGTTATCGTGAGCCATGGACAGAAAGAGGAGGGGGGAAGATGAAGGGAAGAGAGGGAGGAGGGAAGCAACCCCTGTTGTGTGCCATTATTTAAATCTCAGATAAAAATAAGTCCTGTGTACGTACAGTATCAATGACCACTCCATTTCCGAATGATTATGTTTTTCAGCAATCCTTCCAGCAAGTCTGTTTTCAATTGGCAGTGTCTTGCCCCTGTTCAAGTAGCATAATGTAAAATAGAAGAATTTGCGCTCTCTGTAGAACAGAAGAAGCTCTTCCAACGGCTGTTAACAGTGTTCTAGGAATACCTAGAGAGTACAAAATGGCCCACATTCTAAACTATGAAAACGTATATCCATACACTCTCAATCTTTACACAAGTTGATTCATAACCTCATCGTTTCTTTTCTTGTTATTTCCTAAATATTCAGACATCTTTTCATTTCATTGTCCTTCCCTTTCTGCCCCTGAATGGAATGTATAAAACGTGTCCCTCACAGAGCGGTCGTTTGACACTGTCTCACAAGGCCTTGAAGTGTGTCATTGTTCATTTCACCTCTTCCTCCTCCCCATTTGTACTAATTCCATTGTCGCAGTCCGATGCTAAAATTCCTAGTGGTGATGCCTGAAAGGGTTCAATCTGATCGGCAAAACAGCAGATTAATATCATTTTCTGCAACACCTTATAATAACTTCAGAACATTTCAAAATAAGGATAATAAATAAACATAATAAATACAAATAATAAATAAACATAACAAATAGTAAATCCTCATTTGCAAAAACATTTTTAAGATTGTTGTGCTTTACAATTAATATGCATTAAGAACATTTTTGATCATAAACATAGTATAATCATTTATAACATTAATATAAGTAAAAAATCAAGTGTTACCCAACTTTCTGTTAACAGCAACAAGTTTCATTGTCACCGACACCCCTGCAGTGCAATATTACATTGAAATTGTCACTCTGTTTAACAGTGGAGAGGAAATTTGTATCCAGAACTAAACCTAGGCCAGTTGTGATGAAGTGAGTATCTACATTAGAACTAAACCTAGGCCAGTTGTGATAAAGTGAGTATCTACATTAGAACTAAACCTAAACCAGTAGAGAGGAAGTGAGTATCTACATTAGAACTAAACCTAGACCAGTAGAGAGGAAGTGAGTATCTACATTAGAACTAAACCTAGACCAGTAGAGAGGAAGTGAGTATCTACATTAGAACTAAACCTAGGCCAGTGGATCTGCAGGCTGTCGTGCTGCTAGTATATCCTAGTAGTAGAGAGGCAGGTGCTACACCCTGGAAGGCAATTAGATCTCATCACTCTTTCATTAACCAGGCATTTCAAGTATCACCGTGACTGTGCAGAAAGAAAGACCCTTTCATTGGACACCTAGCCAGCTCTGTGAGCCCTGATGAAAGAACAGGATTAGGTGGGAGAAAAAAGAAATGAAGAAAGAGAGAAAAGAAGGAAGGGGTAAAGCAGTTGAACAAAACCATGACATCAGATCCTTGTTATGTATAGTGAAGTGTATCCGTGATAGGGGTATTTATAGGTTACACTGGCAAACATAGTTTGGCCCACACAGTTTCACTTGGGACTTAAAGGGGAAATCTGGGATCCAACTAATCGGACACTGTTTTGGTAAACAGCTGAGGGATGGGGTTGGAGAACATCAAAGACTGATAAATTCACACACAGATCTATGGATTTAAGGACTGACCATCCATGAGATCAAAATTATAGTTTGACCAATGAATTGAAGCTGTACAGTGTTTGTTTACAATTACATTACTTCAAAACAATGGAGTAAAACAAGCTTATGTTTTGGGTTCTGATGAGGCATTTATATATTATATTTTTTTGTGTATGTTGACGCATGTACCAATCCCAGATTTCCCATTTATAGTGAGTGGTGAGAGCGACTGGTATGAGACTGGTATGAATGATTAACTCAGAGGTAAACAGGACAGTTGGGGAGGGTTTTAAGGAAGTGATTGAAAATAATTCAGCTTGTTTTCAGGTTCTTCATGACACAAGAGGGAAATAAACAGCCATGCTGTTGTCTTCATCAGACAGTGATGCAGACACAGGTGGGTGAGGATGGGGGTTGAGTATTCCTAGAACACTTCAATGAAAGCCTGTGGCTATAGGGATTTACTGCATGAAATACATAGCCTACAGTTGCATTGTAAAATGGGTTTTTGGTGTGCTTGTGTGTCTGGCTGTGGGTGGGTGTGTGTGTGTGTGTGTGTGTGTGTGTGTGTGTGTGTGTGTGTGTGTGTGTGTGTGTGTGTGTGTGTGTGTGTGTGTGTCTGTGCGTGCGTGCGTGCGTGCGTGCGTGCGTGCGTGTGTGTGTGTGTTCAGAGAAGTTTCAGGCTGACATCATAGAGAGCTGTAGAGTGCTGAGTGTCCCTTTGATGTGCCGTGCCATGGAGCTGTGAGAACTGTCTGCAGGGCTGAGTCAGCACAATGCACCAAATAGACAGACACACATAGCAACATGCAGACACATACACCATCACACATACAGAACATACACATGCACACACAGATTCATGCACTTTAACACACACATGCACATGTACGCACACAAACACCCACTCTTAACCTTTCACAGCAGTGGGCTAAGTCAGGGTCACACAGAGTGTTTCTTGGCAGTCTTAAATCTACTTTAAAACAGAAGTATACACCTCACACACATGGTTATGGGTTTAAAAAAAGAAGACACCTGCACCATGTCAGATATAGAGTTGAAATGTATTCCATTTTGCATCCCAATATTACACTTTATATACATCATAGAAGACTGAAATATAACAAAACCGTTTGACATTGAAACACAGTTTTTTTTTTTTACATTTCTGCACATCCACAAGCAGGCACATCCACATCCACAAGCAGGCACATCCACACACACAAGCAGGCACATCCACATCCACAAGCAGGCACATCCACACACACAAGCAGGCACATCCACAAACACAAGCAGGCACATCCACAAACACAAGCAGGCACATCCACAAACACAAGCAGGCACATCCACAAACACAAGCAGGCACATCCACAAACACAAGCAGGCACATCCACAAACACAAGCAGGCACATCCACAAACACAAGCAGGCACATCCACAAACACAAGCAGGCACATCCACAAACACAAGCAGGCCCATCCACAAACACAAGCAGGCACATCCACAAACACACGCTCTTAAACCACCCACTTTACTGCCATACCAAACTGCTCAACATGTTCATTCAACACTCGATCAATTGTTCATTTGATTCGAAGCTCAGGTTCCAATAGCCACACTACTATACTAGCTATTTAGAATGCATGCCCATTTCGTTATAATGTATGTGGTGTAGTGTGGATATTGGAAAAGAGGCTGAATACGTCTCTCTCTGCCTGTCATCTGTCTGCCGTTCAGGCCCCGAGTGTGGCAGGGCATTGTCTGAGGACACAAAGACTGTGACAGATGATGTCATAACACGTCGTCAGCACTGCCAGAGGTTAGCCATTGTCATTTAATCATCATTACTGGTTTCAGTGAAATGGCAAGAGAGTGACCTGGCTGTAGAAATTAGATGCTGCTATTGATGATTAGCATTTCACAGTCATTTCAACTGTTGCAGAGCAGAGTTTATTTCACCCAGAGGCATGGAAAGGCCTTACTCACTCATTTACTCACCCACTCTTCAAGGTTCAATTACATGTTTCAGTACTAAAGGGTCAACCATCCAAAAGAGGTTTGCTGTTGGGTACCTGGGTAGTAAATAACTACATTACATATGAATCCATGGACAACATTTTGTATTAGCAAATGACTGTGAGCATTGAGCAAAATAACCATAAGTTTTCAACTAGAAGGGAAGCATATTATCCAACGTAAGTTCCAAGTTTACTAGCTAGATCTGTGCTGTTTTTCACAAGCTAGATCTGGGCTGTATTTCACTAGCTAGATCTGGGCTGTTTTTCACTAGCTAGATCTGGGCTGTTTTTCACTAGCTAGATCTGGGCTGTTTTTCACTAGTTAGATCTGTGCTGGTTTTCACCAGCTAGATCTGTGCTGGTTTTCACCAGCTAGATCTGGGCTGTTTTTCACTAGCTAGATCTGGGCTGTATTTCACTAGCTAGATCTGGGCTGTTTTTCACTAGCTAGATCTGTGCTGTTTTTCCTTAACTATAATTGGTCTTTCTTGACAGCAGAAAATCTACTCCTGAAACAAACAGTCTTGTTTCTTGATTACAAAAAGCTGAAGTAAAGGTAGTTATGAGACTTGTGGTTCAGAGATTGCACTATTGCTTGACTTGTGTAAGAGTAGTTCTCACCCACTGTTGGAACCTGTCCAATAGCACTGCAGTTTACTGGTGGAAGTTGGAGCCTGTCCAATGGCAAGTCAGTTTATCTGGAACGATTGGTGCCAGTGTATCGCCGGTTCGACAAGCATTTCCTCTCCCACAGATACCCTATCAATGAGTGCCCAAGGTGTTTCAGTTAACTTGAAGGCAGGAGGGTTGAGATAAGGGCTAGATTACAGTGGCGCTATCCCACAGGGAGGCCAGAGCAGGGGAAGAAATACAAGAAAGTGTGCGGCAGCAATTACCGTAAGGCACAGTCAGAAAGGTGAAGGCCAGGAAACGTTGGCTCTTGAGTCAAAGTATTCTAGAGCTCTAGCTGTGTGTTAGGACGGCAGTGAAACCTGTCTGATCTGGTGAAATCATAGCTGCCATTTGCCAAGGCAGTAACACCCCATGTTGTCACACCCTGACCTTAGAGAGCTTTTATGTCTCTATTTTGGTTTGGTCAAGGTGTGATTTGGGTGGGCATTCTATGTTTTTTTCTATGTTTTTGTATTTCTTTGTTTTGGCCGGGTATGGTTCTCAATCAGGGACAGCTGACTATCGTTGTCTCTGATTGGGAACCATACTTAGGTAGCTTTTTCCCTCCTATGTTTTGTGGGTAGTAGTTTTCTGTTTAGTGTTCTTCACCTGACAGGACTGTTTGGGTTTCGTGTATTCACGTTGTTATTTTTGTTATAGTGTTCAGTTCAATAAAAGTCATGAACACTCACCATGCTGCGCTTTGGTCCGATTCCTCCTCATCCGACGACGACACCCGTTACAAATGTCTTCACTATGCATGTCACCATTCATCTTTGTTTGCAGAGGGTGATCTTGTGGTTACTATACAGTGTTGTGTGGCTGAGGTGCCTATGACATTAGTTGATTTCTCATGATCGTTGTGAAGGGGAATCTGTTCAAAGTCTAATTTGACTTGATTATGCATCTGATAAAGCAGCTCTGCTTTCTCCCAATATTAACCTCTATGTGTGTGCTGACTTTAGGCTGTATTTCTGAGTATGTCCTAATATGGACACCGTACACATTCTCAGTATGAAACATTGTCAATATTTCTACATGGGTATAGTTTGGTTCGGCCATGTGTTACAGATATCAAATCTACATTAGGCCTACATTTCTCCAAGTCTCAGCCAGCTTTTTGGTACAAGCATTAGACTTAATTGTGAAGAGGGCACAGCAGTGCCTCTTCCCCGTTGGGAGGCTGAAAAGATTTGGCATGGGCCTTCAGACCCTCAAAAAGTTATACAGCCGCACTATCGAGAGCATCTTGACTGGCAGCATCACCATTTGGTATGGCAAATGCACAACCCTGGGCCGCGAAGCACTACAAAGGTATATGCAGACAGCCCAGTGCATAGCTAGGGCCGAGCTCCCTGCCAACCAGGACCTTTAAATCAGGCGGTGTCAGAGGAAGGCCCGACAAATTTGCTAAAGACTCCAGCAACCCAAGCCATAGATTGTTCACTCTGCAACAGTCCGTCAAACGGTACCCAAGCATTAGCTCTCGGATCAACAGGCTCCGAGACAGCTTATACCCTCAAGCCACAAGACTGCTAAATAGCCAGACTGTTAAATATGCAAATAATGCTACCGGAACAATCTGCACTGACTCTGTCTTGCACTGACCGTACGCACACTCACTAGACTTTACATAAAACACCATTTACACACTCACTAGACTTTACATACACAACATTTACACACTCACTAGACTTTACATACACACCATTTACACACTCACTAGACTTTACATACACACCATTTACACACTCACTAGACTTTACATACACACCATTTACACACTCACTAGACTTTACATACACACCATTTACACACTCACTAGACTTTACATACACAACATTTACACACTCACTAGACTTTACATACACACCATTTACACACTCACTAGACTTTACATACACACCATTTACACACTCACTAGACTTTACATACACCATTTACACACTCACTAGACTTTACATACACAACATTTACACACTCACTAGACTTTACATACACCA